>NW_024881688.1:600000-838319 GCF_019059575.1 Amphibalanus amphitrite
ACACAGGGATATTACAGCCAGCCGGCGGCCAGGCACAGCACCAGGAGGCACAGAATGCTGCGGACACACAGAGATACACATGGATATTACAGCCAGCCGGCGGCCACAGAATGCTGCGGACACACAGAGATACACAGGGATATTACAGCCAGCCGGCGGCCAGGCAGGGTAACAGGAAGCACAGAATATTGCAGACACAGAAAAAGAACAATCAACAAAGTGTCGAATCAACGACTGAATTACAATTTCTATGACAAGTCAATGTCCTAACGACTTTCTTGATTGACCATGACCAGCATTTGAAATGTTTTCACCAGTGAATTTGCACATTGCTCCCTAGTCCCTCCCATTTCCTGTCCCTCAGTCCCACCAGCCCCGTCCCCAACACAATGACACATCCCTCTGATCTCCCGTTCCCCTCCCTTCCGACTGACCCGAATATCTGTCCGCCGGGCAGGGCGTGCGGCCCGGTCAGAGCCACCGCCAGTCCCCAGACGGCTAGAGTGACGGCCGCCGCCGAGAGCAGGCCCTCCAGCCAGCCCCAGGGCGGGCACGTGCAGCCGTACAGGGCGCGCCGCCACGGCGCCCCGCCCGCCGGCGGCGCGTAGCTGGAGCGCAGCAGCGGCCGCGCGAACCGGTGACACGGCCCGGACGGCTCCGGGGACTGCAGCTCGAGCGGCTCGCCCAGAAACACGTCACCGTCCGCTGGGAAAGGCGGGGGAGGAAGTGGTTAAATATATAATAACAGCAGGCCCTTTATCTTAGCACACCTCCCGGTCCTCCAAGCATCAATGAATCAAGCTGTGGCATGCACCAACCGAACTCTAAAGCATTGCATGGATAAGAAATGCAAGGTCTGTCAGAAGGTCTCAGCGTCTCTGAACGGTTGCCAGTTCTTACCGACATCGTCGCTTATTGTGGGTGGTTTGCTGCCGCTGCCTCGGGTTGCCAGATCTGTGCCCGTCAGACTCTCCCGCCAGCTAGAGCGCGACTGCTTCTCCTCTGAAAGTGAAAAAGACGTGTGACTGATTTCTATGACCATGTTTTATGTTGCAGGAGCCAAGCTGAAAGGACATAGCTCGCTCTCAGTTGTAAAACGAGCACCGTCTTACTAGATCTCACTAGACGGCGTGGAGATTCACCTTCACGACAATTCATCTCACCTGAGACGTGAAGCGCTGGCCTATAGGACTCTCAATGCCTACCCGCTGCGGAGGTAAATCGCTCACTACAGTCTTAAGCTCACCTGAAGAGGTGGATCGCTCGGATGCCCGTCTCCGCTGCTCGGCCGGACTTGGGTCCACCGGCGGGAACACGTACGTCGCGGTGGGGTCGGCCATGGCACGCCCGCACCCGGGGCCGCTCTGAGTGGGCCGACCGGCGCGGCGGGGCGGCGCTCACTGTACGGGCGGCAGGGCTGGGAGCTCAGCCGGCTAACTGTGGACAGGGACGGAGTGACGCAGTGAGCTAGCGACCGAACCGGGGTCCGGCGGTACAGAGCGGTTAGCTACAGGACAATGTTTATTGTTTATGACTGGTGTACGAGAGTTGTGAATGGTGTAAGCGATCAAAGCCGATAGCTGAAAGACATGTAAACTATGTGACAATTCTTGGGTGGATGGCGCATAATACCGCATACTTTGTGGGCTGATCTCGAACAATCTGAAGAGCACGAGGCCGCAAGGGCCTCACCAATTTATCCTCGAACATACATAGTGTAATAAATAATAGTTATTTATTACACTATGCCCCAACCATACCTCTTTCACACTTTTCTGAGTGTTTCAACTACACTTTCCTTACAGACTATGAAAAGAAAACAAATGCTTCCGCCACTCCACTGCGAACTTTGAGCCGCGATTTCGGCTATCTGCGAGCAGTCGGTGCCGAGTGCCGACCGACAGCTCTGTGCCAACATGTGACGTCCACGCCGTTATGTGTTTATTTGGAGTTCCGTTCGGGGAACCAGAACACGACCCCGAGGTAGACCGACAGGATACACAGGAGAGAACAATGGGCAGAAGCAGACCCGAACCGGGAGTCGGTCGTCAGTTCATCCACGCAGCATCAATACCATTTACCAACACAATGAAGGCAGACAACATGGTCAACCAATTAAAGGGAATAGTTCACTTTCCTGAAATAAGTCTTTTTTGCAATGGATGTCGATTTGTTATGCTGAGCAGAAAATAATCTTTTTTATAAAAAGGATCATTTTCTATATTTCAATATAGAAAGTACTATTTCTTATCTTTAGTAGAGGCCATTTACTATTTGCAGCAGAAGGTATCGATGCATTGACCAATCAAGTTAAAGCTGCAAAGACATTACTAGACTCGCACGAAGTTGCAGACAAAACAGTGCATTTGATACAACCTATCTGTAAGCTGATTGGCTGAAAGTTTAGCCTCTGTGACAGGTGGCTGCATTCCTAGCATTCTTCTACAAGTGACAAATTCCCCCACAAGGCACTCTTTTCAGAACAAGAAATGGAATATCTCTGCCTAGAGTGATTGCCTGGGCATAACAGCTCCTAGTTTGTGCTAGTCTCAGCTTAGATTCCTTTACTGCTAAGTGCTATTCCAGCTCAAAACCCCATGTTAAAATTGATATATTTCTTTAATTGCCCTATGCATCATTACAGATGTAGCACTCCTCATCACAAGAGCCATATCAAAAAACTTTTTCATAATAATCTTAGGCATTGTTCACTGTTCAGCATACACATTTGTTGAGTCATGAGTGTGCCAGGCTGGTGCAGAGTTCACGCCTGGCTGGTGTTGTCAGTAAGCTGGTACAGATTTTCCATTTTCCATGCTACCTAGTCCTAGTCATTAGTACCTGGTGCAGCTAAGTTGCTCTGCTGTTATTAAGTTATGTCCACAACCTGATTCCTTCAAAGCTTGTTTGGATTAATTTTAAGTGTGGCAGTTTCTAAAAAAAAACTTTCAGGGAAGCATGAGACATCAATGAGTGGTTGGGGGCATAATATTATTGATTTATATATCTTTTTATTGATAGTGTTATTCTGGGAACTAATGTCAGTAACTTCACTTAACACAGCTTTTGCTGCAGCATGATGCAGATCCTTATTACTTTTTGGCAATATAGTAGGTACCTACCTCATAAATTTATCAAATAAATATTTCAAAACATGGTGTATTCGGATGAAAAATGACATTGACAAATGACAAGTAATCCAATTATCTTTTTTAACAGCATGTAGAGTGTATTGAGAGGATGGCATTTCTCAACATAAAATCACATCATTATTACAAACATCCATAAAATTATTAAAGGTCAAAGCAGTAACATTACGCAGGTAGCAATCTTTGTCAATGAAATGTCAAACAGATAGCCAGATGGGTAATTCATGTCAAATCAATAATTCAAAACAAAATCTTTTATAACTGAAAAGTGATGTGCAATGATTGCCAGGAAAAGCCATATGAATCCTAACATGTCAAAAAAGGCCAAAGCACAGTACAGTAAGAACCGGTCATAGACCAATACATTATTAGAGAGAGTAAGTTAGAGAGTTAATGTGACATATGGATATAAATCGAAAGAAAAACTTATGCGTAAGAAGATGTGACATGATTCAACGCAACGTAATAACAAACTAGCGATATAAGAGAGAAAAAAGATATTAAATCGTCCTACCTTACTGCGCCATTTCTGTCGAAGCTCAAATGATTCAAGGATTTGTTTATTTCGGAGTAATGGCAAGCAATCATAAAACACTGCAAAATCTTTTTAACCATTATATATCGTTATATTTTTGTGTGCTCGGTGGCACAAACTGGGCGTACTTTTTGGTACATTGAGATGACGATCTGTGCTTTATTTCATAGTATTTAAAGAGCATCTGACCCTCCCCACAAACTGTCCCGCGCTTTTCCACCCATCACCACGCTGGACCGGGCTAATAAAAGTACCTAAGGCTAGTAATAAAATGCTGTCTTCTCATTCGCTCTCATACGCACTCGCACCTGACAGCCTGACCCACTGGCCGCTTCCGGCTCCGGCCACTCACAAATGAAACCAGTGCCACCAGATATAATGCCAACTGCCACCCATACTAATAGGTACTACCTACGGTACCTACCGATACCTACCTATCTAGTACCTATCCCCCATCCCCCGTGCACCACCACCGTCACCACCACCACCTACTTCCCAAGCTCCGTAATCGGCGCAACAGAGCTCCTGGCTAATGGCTTTATCGTGCAGCAGCCAATTAGCGACTAGCGGCAGCGACTAACGTTGCCCAGTTCGTGGTGTCGGGTGTCAATTTGTTAGCGCTGCGGCTGGGTGCCACGAGCTGATCCGTCTCGGATTGCGCCGCCGTCTCGTTGGCGACAAAAATGTGCGCTAATCCTCGACAGCTTAGCTACAATTGACATCGGCCGCCTCCCAAGACCGAGCCCCCCTCCTACTCCCCCCTCCCCTCCACCGCGGCCTACGCGCGAGCCGTCGGCGGCGATAGTGCCACAGCTGATCTTGTGGGCGCTGCACCAACGCCCCCTCGACTGCTTACGGGCGCTTCACCAGCGCCACACTAGACTGCTGCTGAGTCGGCGTTTGTATTTACTCGCGGTAGATGTCGCGACCTGTAACTATGCGTATGTTCCCACGGCCGCTTATATACTTTCTAATTCATTTACAAATTCATAGTGTCACCATTTATTGTTGTATATTAATTTATTTCATATGTAAATCGAAGAAGTGTTTTTATCTCGCAAACCAGCTTTCTCTTGTATTTCAGGAATGTTTTATATGATCGCCCAACTCGGTGCTCGCTCTCGGCGTCTTCCTCTATTCGGTGACGGCTGTGCATCTCGTGCGTGAAAAGAATACAAATATTCAGCGGCCCGAAGGACATTTAACAGCGAGCACGCGAACGAACTTAAATCGTAGCGACAGACACACCCATCCGCTACAGTGGTGACCCGACGTGTGATAAGTGCGCTATCAGTGACAAAAGGTGAATCGCCGCGCGCCATCATGCCCGACGAGAACGGCCCAACAGACGCGTCCGCGGCCGGAGCCGCCGCCGCTCCACCGCCACCAGCACCAGCGCTGGCCACGGCCAGCCGGCCGGTCGCCTCCCTGCGGCTGCCACCATTCTCCATGGAGGAGACAGAGCTGTGGTTGTCGCAGGTCGAGTGTGCGCTGGGAGTGGCCGGCATCACAGACGACCTGACCCGCTACCAGGTGCTGGTGGTGAACCTCCCCACCGAGGTCGCCATCCAAGTGCGAGATGTAATCACAAGACAATCTGAAAGCATCTGTGGTCAACTTTGGCATGACAACTCATATTGAGCAGCTCTGGTTGCAACTCCCACTGATGGGAAATGACAAGCTTCTGATTGGATGCCTATACCGCAGTCCAACCCTGAGCACACAAGAGAGTTCCACTGAGCTATGTCAACTTTTGCGTACAGCCTGTACTTCAGCCTGTTCCCATATTCTCATATGCGGGGACTTCAACATGCCCCACATTGACTGGGAGAATGTCTTCTCTCCTGCTCCTCCCCTGGATGTTTCACACCAGTTTCTGGAAGTGATAAATGATTGCTTCCTCACTCAGCAAGTCACTCGACCCACTCGCTTCCGTTCAGGTGAGACGCCCCACATCCTGGACCTGATCCTCACCAATGAAGATGGGATGGTAAAGCACCTTTACCATGAATCAGGCCTTGGAAGGAGTGACCATGTCATCCTGCGGTTCGATCTGGCATGCTACACATACCAACATGAGTTCCCCTCTGCTCGTCCCAACTACTTCAAAGGAAACCCAGACAAGTACATCAGGCTGGTCCAGGAGTTGGACTGGGAGTCAGCAGATGCACTCGGTATCGACCAAAAGTATGACTTCATTACCAGTAACCTCACCAGGATTGCTCTGGAATGTTTCCCGAAAAGTAAGAGAAAAGGAAGCCGTAAGAACATCTACATAAATGGGCAGGCTCTGCGCCTAAAAAAGAAGAAAGAGAAGCTATGGAAGATATACTCTCACTCCCAGGATGTGTTGGACTATTGCAGGTACACTCAGTGCAGAAATCAACTGCGTGCGCTGACAAGAAGACTGAGACGTGACTTTGAGGAAAAGCTAGCAACGAACATCAAAGCCAATCCAAAGGCTTTCTGGCGGTATTCCAACACAAGGCTGCGGACCAAGACCAAGATCGATGACCTTTCTGATGACTCAGGGCGGACTGTGAGCGATGACACGGGAAAGGCGCAACTCCTGAATGCTTTTTTCAGTAGTATATTCACTGACGAAGATACGACCGAGATCCCGGAACCGACAACCAACTTCTCAGGTCCTCCAATCGAGTCAATCCGCATAACAGCTGAGGCAGTCCGGAACAAGCTTTCCTCTCTCAAAACGGACAGCACTCCCGGTCCCGATGGTTTGCACCCCAAGCTTCTGCAGTTGGCGTCTCAGCCCCTGGCTGGTCCATTGGCTTCCCTGTTTGAAGCTTCCCTCGACCAAGGAGTCCTTCCAGCCTCATGGAAAACAGCGTCAGTCTTTCCCATACACAAGAAGGGTAACAAGCAGACCCCGGGGAATTACCGGCCCATCAGTCTCACATCAATCCCTTGTAAGGTCATGGAGTCCCTGATCCGCGATGAGCTCATGGACTTTCTGTTCCTCACAAACCAGTTTTCCAGACACCAACACGGATTCCGGCCCAGAAGATCATGCAGTTCACAACTTCTGGAGGTATTGGAGGACTGGTGTAAGATGATCGAGGAAGGTGACTCAGTAGATGTGGTGTACCTGGACTTCCGCAAGGCATTCGACGCTGTTCCACACAACCGACTTCTGAGGAAGCTGCGCAGCTACGGTATCTCTGGCAAACTCCTCCGATGGATCGAAGCATTCCTGTCGGGAAGAAACCAGAAAGTCGTTGTCAATGGAAGCCACTCTGATCTGGTTCCTGTCAAGAGTGGAGTTCCTCAGGGTTCGGTTCTTGGTCCCCTCTTGTTCCTGCTGTACGTCAATGACATCCCATCTGCCGTTAAATGTACATCCAAGATGTTCGCCGACGACACTAAGGTCTACAGCGGCGTATCCAGGCAGAACGGCAAAGATGGCCAGGATGTTGTAACTGAGGCCGTGGGGCTGGCTGTCGCTCGTCCCCGAGCTGTCAGTGACCACCCTACTCGACCAGTGCAACCTGTTGGCGGTGGGCAGAACCAGAGCGGCAGACATGCCCAACTCGTGGCAGCTGGGGTTGGGCTTGGAGGGTTGGCTGTCGCTCAACCCAGAGCTGTCAGTGACCACCCTACTCGACCAACGCAGCCTGCCGATGGAGGACTGAACCAGAGTGACAGAGATGACCATCTCGAGGCAGCTGAGGTTGGAGGGCTGGCTGTCGCTCAACCCAGAGCTGTCAGTGACCACCCTACTCAACCAATGCAGCCTGTTGATGGAAGACAGACCGCTACTCGACCTCAAACCTCCCTACTGGCTGATGGAGCAGCGACTACATCGGGAGCGCTAGCCCTCCAAGCTGATATTGATGCACTTGTGGCATGGTCTGACAAATGGCAGCTCCCGTTCAATGAAGAGAAGTGTAAGGTTCTGCATCTGGGTACAAATAATCCCAAACTCCGATACACGATGCGAGGAGTGTGTCTGGAAGAGACTGAATCTGAACGGGACCTTGGCATTCTGGTAGATTCCTCCCTAAAATTCCGGAGGCAAGCATCCGCAGCCGTGGCAAAGGCCAACCAGATCTTAGCAGTGATCAGGCGGTCGTTCGAATTGATTGATGAGTGTACTCTTCCCCTGCTATACAAGACTCTCGTTCGCCCTCACCTGGAGTACGGCAATGTGGCTTGGGGCCCATTCAATCGAGCTGATCAACTTCTAATCGAACGAGTCCAAAGAAGGGCAACCCGCCTGGTAGCCTCTCTCAGACACCGCCGGTACGAGGAACGACTGGAGGCACTGAAACTGCCATCGCTGTTTTATCGGCGACGCCGAGGAGACATGATCCAGGTGTACCAAATCTTTCATGGAGGGGTTGATCTGGCTCCAGAAGAGTTCTTTACTGCCGCTGCATCCGACCGCACCCGAGGCCATCCATGGAAAATCGCAAAACCCAGAGCTGAGTCAAGACCAAGGAGACAGGCTTTCAGTGCCCGGGTGGTCAATGACTGGAACGGCCTGCCCATGTCAGTTGTTGGCGCCGGCTCTGTTGAGCAGTTCAAATCCGAACTCGACGCCCACTGGGCAAACTTCAGGTACCTGGTACCTGACTGGAGATAGTCAAGTCTCAAAGGATTCGAGCTCGATGAGAACGGTTCCCTACAGGCCAAGTGGCCTTCAAAATTCCGATCAAATTAAGGTAAGGTAAGGTAAGGTAATCAGCAGCCCGTCGCCCTCCTACACGGCCCTCACCACCGCCCTGCGAGACCGTCTGGCCCAGTCACGAGCATCAAGACTGGAGGCGCTCCTCCGCCACCAGCAGCTGGGAGACCAGCGGCCGTCCGAGCTCCTACGCCGCATGCAAGGGGAGCTGGCCATGGCAGGGGTAGCTCCTGCTGACAATGGGCTACTGAGGACGCTGTATAAGCAGCGCCTCCCCCAGTCAGCCCGTGCCGCGCTCTCCCTGCTGCCAGAAGATATCCCGCTTGCTGACCTGGCTAGTGCAGCAGACAGATTTATGGAGGCAAATGCTGCTGCCGCTCCAGCGCCCAGCGTCTGCACGGTTCAGCAGCCCCAGCTCCCTGTGCCCAACCAGTCAGCTCTGGACCAGCTGACAGCATCAGTCGCTGCCCTCACAGCTGCAGTCGGCCAGATGAGAACCGACATGGAGGCCATGCGGCATGACCGGCGGCACCACAGAGGCCGCTCCAACAGCCGTCAATTCAGGACGAGGTCGCCATCAGCCCAGAGATCCCGCCAACAGAGTCAACTCTGCTACTTCCACCAGCGGTTCGGGGCAGCAGCACGTAAGTGTGCAGAGCCATGCTCGTGGACACCAGCCCAGCAGGGAAACGGCCAGGCCTGAAGGGAGCAGCGCCTGATCCCTCGGGCCGGCCACAACTGGCGCGCCTCCTCCATGTGAGCGACGGCTCGCTCACCCTGATGGTCGACACAGGCGCCCAGGTGAGCATCCTGCCACCAGCCAGTGTTCCTGCCAGCTCCAGCCTGGAACCGGCTACAGGACCCAGCCTCAGAGCTGCCAACGGGTCTTCCATCACCACACATGGCCAGGCCAGGATCCAGCTGGAGCTGGGGGGACACAAGTTCCCCTGGACATTCATCGTAGCAGACACCACCACAGCCATCTTGGGGGCCGACTTCCTGCAGCACCACCAGCTGTCCATCGATATGGCAGCTGGCACTCTGCGCCTGCCTTCTGGAGCTGTGGTGGCATCAGCAGCCAGTCAACCAGCCGAGACACCAGCAGGCATCCAGGGCCTTCGCCTGGTCCAACCGCAACTGGAGGACCTCTGGAAAGCCTTCCCAGACATCACCACTCCTCCTGCGGGCCCAGCAAAGGTCCGCCACACTACCCGGCACCACATTCAGACTACAGGGCCGCCACAAGTGTCCAGGCCCCGCAGACTGGCCCAGGACAAGCTGACTGCGGCCAAAGCTGAGGTAGCTAAGCTCCTGGCTGACGGCACCTTCAGACCCTCCAAGTCCAGCTGGGCAGCACCTATTCACATGGAGCCGAAGGACCAGCCTGGTCAGTACCGTCTGTGCGGAGACTACAGACGCCTTAACAAGGTAACAATTCCTGACCGCTATCCTCTTCCTCACCTCCAGGACTTCTCTTCCAACCTCCATGGCTGCACCATCTTCTCCAAGCTGGACCTCAAGCGCGCCTTCCATCAAATTCCTGTCGAACCATCCGATATCCCCAAAACAGCCCTCACTACTCCATTCGGCCTCTATGAAGCACAAATGATGCCGTTCGGTCTCAGGAACGCTGCCCAGACCTGCCAACGCCTGATGGATGAGATATTCCGGGACCTGACTGGCTGCTTTGCCTATGTGGACGATATCCTGGTCGCCAGCGAGACTGCATCTCTCCACCAAGAGCACCTCCACGCAGTCTTCTCACGCCTCTCCCAGTACGGCATCAAGGTCAACAGGTCCAAGTGTCTGCTTGGAGTGGCTGAGCTCGACTTCCTCGGCCACCACGTCTCTGCAGCTGGCATCTCGCCCCGCCCCACCAAAGTCAGGGAGATCACCAACTTCCCCACTCCCCAGACTGAGAAGCAGCTGAGGAAGTACATCGGCATGGTGACCTTCTACCATCGCTTCCTGCGTCGAGCAGCTGACCACCTGCAGCCACTGTACAGCCTGCTCACTCTCAAGTCCACCTCACGACAGGACCGCCCCCTGGTGTGGACGGAGGAGGCCTCCAAGGCCTTCCAGCAGAGCAAGGATGCGGTCTCCTCTGCTGTACTGCTCACCCACCAAGTGCCCAGCGCGCCTATCAGCATCCAGGCGGACGCCTCAGACACAGGCGTGGGAGCTGTCCTGCAGCAGTTCGTGTCCGGTGCCTGGCAGCCGCTCGGCTTCTTCTCCCGCGGCCTGAGGAAGCCAGAGACCAGGTATAGCACCTTCGGCAGGGAGCTGCTGGCCGTCTACCTGGCCATCAAGCACTTCAGGCACGCCGTGGAGGGCCGCCAGCTGGTGATCTTCACCGATCACAAGCCGCTGACGCACGCCATCGCCTCCGCCTCGGACGGCCACTCACCGCGCGAGTCGCGGCAGCTCGACTACATCCTGCAGTTCACCTCTGACGTCAGACACGTCCCCGGCATCGACAACGCCGCAGCGGACGCGCTCTCCCGAGCCACCATCTGCCTGCTGAACAGCCCCAGCCCGCCTGTCGACGACTTCGACGCGCTAGCCGCCTGTCAGCAGGAGGACGAGGAGCTGGTCCGCTTCCGCTCAACTGAGCACGGACTGCAGCTGCGCGACGCTCGCCTCCCCAGCGGCCGCACCCTGGTGGTCGACGAGTCGCAGGCTGCGCCCCGACCGTGGATTCCGGCGCCGCTCCGACGGGCGTACTTCCGGCACGTTCACGAACTGGCACACCCGGGCGTGCGCGCAACAGTCGAGCTCGTCACCCGCCGGTTCGTCTGGCCATCAGTGAAGAAGGACGCCGCCCTCTGGGCCCGCAGCTGCGTCCCGTGCCAGCGAAACAAGATCCACCGGCACACCTCGGCTCCGCCCGCCCCCTTCCCTCCCCCTGCCGACAGGTTTCGTCACGTGCACGCCGACCTGGTCGGACCCCTGCCGCCGTCCGAGGGCTACGCCTACCTCCTGACGGTGGTGGACAGATACAGCCGGTGGCCGGAGGCTATCCCTCTCCGCGGCATCACGGCTCGGGAGGTAGCCCGTGCGCTCATCTCTGGTTGGATCGCTCGGTTCGGTGTTCCGGCAGAAATCACCACTGACCGCGGCAGCCAGTTTGAGTCGGCGCTCTGGGCTGAGCTGTCCGCCCTGCTCGGCTGCTCCCGGCGCCGGACCACGGCGTACCACCCACAGAGCAACGGCATGGTGGAACGCCTACATCGGCAGATCAAGGCCGCGCTGCGCGCCGCCGCTCCCGCCCGCTGGACGGAGGCCCTTCCGGTCGTCCTGCTCGGCATCCGCTCGGCACTCAAGCAGGACATCGGCTGCAGCACAGCGGAGCTCGTGTACGGCACGCCGCTACGCCTGCCGGGCGAGCTGATCGCACCGCCGACCGCGGCGCCGCCCACGCCGGCCTCCTTCGCAGCCAGTCTGCAGCACACCATGGCAGCACTGCGGCCAACGGCGCCCCGTTCAACATCGGTGAGACCGTACGTGCCGAGGGCCCTAACCGACGCCACGCACGTCTTCGTCCGGCACGACGCGGTCAAACCGCCGCTCGCCCCGCCGTACGACGGCCCCTACCGGATCCTAGCGCGCTCGCCAAAGACGGTGACTGTGGACCGCGGCGGCCGACCGGACGTGGTGTCGCTCGATCGGGTGAAGCCGGCCCACCTGGACTACGCCGCGCCGGCCCCGCCCCCGCCTACCGCCGCCCGCCCGCAGCGCACAGCGGCCGCGGCCCGACACTCAGCGCCGGAGCTCTTCGTCGCACCGCCAAGAGGACCGATCAGCCCCGAAACCGGACCTCCAGCTGACGGACCGCCGCAGCCAAATGACGCTACTCCAGCGCCACCCGTGGCCGCATCGCCAGCGCCCGGTCGGCTGGCCCAGCACCGCGGCGCCGTGCCGACCCCGGCTGCCGACCCGATCCCCATTTTACGAACTGCGTCCGGCCGTGCGGTCCGGCCGCCGCATCGGTACCGCCACGTCACGTTCGCTGACGCCAGGTGACGTGTCTAGGGAGGGAGCCATTGTGGGCGCTGCACCAACGCCCCCTCGACTGCTTACGGGCGCTTCACCAGCGCCACACTAGACTGCTGCTGAGTCGGCGTTTGTATTTACTCGCGGTAGATGTCGCGACCTGTAACTATGCGTATGTTCCCACGGCCGCTTATATACTTTCTAATTCATTTACAAATTCATAGTGTCACCATTTATTGTTGTATATTAATTTATTTCATATGTAAATCGAAGAAGTGTTTTTATCTCGCAAACCAGCTTTCTCTTGTATTTCAGGAATGTTTTATATGATCGCCCAACTCGGTGCTCGCTCTCGGCGTCTTCCTCTATTCGGTGACGGCTGTGCATCTCGTGCGTGAAAAGAATACAAATATTCAGCGGCCCGAAGGACATTTAACAGCGAGCACGCGAACGAACTTAAATCGTAGCGACAGACACACCCATCCGCTACAATCTGCTGCTCGCTGATTGGACGGATGCCGGATGTGGGCGTGTCAGAAGCGTGGGAACCGTGGGAACAATGCGGGAAACGGGAAGACGCGGACTGATGTCCCGCGGTGGGCGGCTGCGTTTTACGTGAGTTGGTGAGAAAAGTGGCTATTGTTGGTTGTGGTTATCGAGACGGTGATGGCTGTTTTTATGGGGGCCGGGAGGAGCACTATGGGTACGTGGAGCTTTCGTTGACGAAACTGAACGGAGAGACCGTATCAAAACCGCGGCGATACGGGACGGAGGTGAGGGACATTTCGGCTGAACTGACTCTGAGGACTGAATGGTGAGTACAGAAAACAATATTTTCAGCTTCTGCTTTTATGCTGACATAGGCCTAAGCGCCTCAAGCCTGCGATCAACTCAGGTGTCTGAATATGTGGTCATATTTCTGAAGTCTGTGCCGGACGGCCGGCGCCTTTCGCAGACTCGGCAAACTCTGAAATGTTTACAAATGTTAAATCAGTTTGGCTGTTAATAAATTCCATCGGCAAGGAAGAACAGTTTGGCGTGCAGTGTTTCTGAGATTCGTGATTCGGACTCGCGAGCATAGGACATTGATGAGAACGGTGGGTTAGAATTAGAAGGCAGGTATCCCAGGTTCATTATCTCGGCAGAAGTCCGCTGTTATCTAAATCCTGATTGATGGGTGTTCCTCCCTCCTCCCTTTAGCGGCTCCCGACCCGACCCACCCGACCTCATCACGCTCTGTGCCGCTCCCCGGGACGTCTCCGAGCCACCACTCTAATGTGGGAACTGGGGAGGCCAAGGGACACGGCCGGGTCACCTGTCTGGTCTGAGCGGGGACAGCGTGGAGACGGGTCAGGGCGGAGACGGGATGGGTGATGGAGCGGTCGGATTAATGTCTCTGCGCGCCGCGGTGCGCTGAGCCGGGCCAGGTCGGGCGGCTCGATATTTAGAGGAAGGGGCGCCGAAAGCCCCCTTCTCCCCGTTAGGCGCAGGTTAAATGCCGGAGCGCCTAGCCGCGTCTCGGCCGGACCACCCTGGGTCGCTATGGAATAGAGGCGTGGGGGAGAGGCTTGAATCGGACGAAGGGAGGGTGGAGACGCCCGAGAGGGAGCACCAGCCCCGGCCGCCAGTGTCAATTCCTGCTTCAACGGCGGCTAGCCGCCAAATGACGACGGTCCAGCATTCAGCTCAGATGGACTAACTATAGGCCCAGCTCTGACTGACTAAGTCCAGCTCTGTTGGACCAGCTCTGGTGGCCTTTGGTCCAGCTCTGAATAGCCAGAGCTGCGTGGCCCAGACGAAATGATATGTCAGTGGACCGTTAAGCCGCGATTCCTAACAGACGTTAGTAGAGGCGGTATGGTGAGAAAACGAGCGAAAACGGCCATATGATAACTCTGTGTTTTCTTGTTCCGCGCCTTACCTTATGACCAGTGACCGTTTGCGGTGCCTTTTTTATACCGCAGCGGGGGGACATAGGTCGGCCGGGCGGGTCGGGGCGACTCGGCCGGTCGGGCTGGGGTGGGCCGGCCGGTCGGGCCGGAGATGGGTCGGTTGGTCGGGCCGTCGGGGATGGGTCGGTCAGTCGGGTCGCCTTGTCGCGGTGAGTCGGCCGGTCGGGCGGGCCTATGCCCCCGGGCTGAGTCCGACCGTGGCGCCACCCCAGACCCCTGCCATTCGCCGTCCGATCCTCGCTCAACTGTTTGGCGCGCGCGCCGCGCAGTTTGGTTTGAGGAGGCGTAGCGTGCGGTGTGTGTTTCCCAGTGGGCAGCGGACGCTGAGGCGCGACAGTTTTTACCGGTGGACCGACTGACAGGCGGCGTCTGCAGCAGCGGACTGTCCGACGTCGCGGTTTAAAATAAGGTTCGTCTGAGTCTGAGCGTGACTGTCACAATGTTATTGAGCATGTTGTTTCTCACTTTTTCTATTAAGATATGTATAGGTAATAGGTGCAGGTATGCATGGATATCTGTTTATGATTTATGATAAGCGTTTTATTAAACGAGTCGTTTGTTAGTTCCCTCCGGTTCCCTTTTTCATACAGAGCTTGCTTCTTTGGTTTCAGATTGAACGCTTGGAAATCGCCATATAATCATTTTAATTTATCGTCTGTCCGCGGCTGGAGGATGCCGGTCTCGGCGGGTGCCGGGGTCTCCGGCGGGGACGATCCGGGGCTGATGGGGGCGCTCGCCGTCCCGGCGCCCGCGGGCCCGCTGGTGGCCGAGCCGGCCGGCGCGGCGGCCGGCGCCGCCCGGCCGGCCGCCGGCGCCGGGGGTCTGCGGGCGCGGTTCGACAGCGGCGCCGCCACCATCAGCAGCTGCGGCTCGCCCCCGGCGCGACTCTGCGCCGGCCGTCTGTCCTGCTCCGCCGGGGCCGACGGCGAGGACAGCGACCCGGCCGACGACGGCACGGCCCGGTTCAGGGTGTCGGTGACGCTGGCGCGGCGGGAGATGGCCGGCGAGAAGGTCCAGCTGCGACTGCAGCTGGAGGACTACGATAACGTCCTCACCCGGCCCGTGCTGGTGCCGATCGGCAGGGGCCTCGTGCAAAATGTGTTCGTCCTCGTGCACGACCAGACGGAGATACCGCTCGGAGAGGTCGGCGTTATCAACTTGGCGTGGAAACTAGTCAGAGACGGCCCCGGAGTCGATCCGGGGCGGGAGCCGGATCCGCAGCCGGAGCGAGAACCGGAGCGAGAACCGGAGCTGCAGCCGGAGATGGAGGCGGATCAGGAGCAGGAGCAGGAGCCGGAGCCGGAGGCGATGGATTATAATGAGCTTGGGAATGAAGCCAACGATGACCAGAACGCAGCCGAGGCCGATATGCCGGAGCCGGGCCGGGACCGTCACCGCAGCTCGAGCGGCAGTGGCGCCGAGCAGCCGGCCTGGCGGGTGCCTCTGATGGGTGCTCTGGGCGCGCACCACCAGCGGCTGTACCGGGGCGGCGACCCGGAGCGGCGCCGCGCGCCGCCGCCGCCGGCCGAGCGCCGGGAGCGCCGCCGCCGCCGGCTGGAGATGGTGCGCTGGTCGGGCCGGCCGCTGGCCGTGTATGTGATCGAGGTGCTGGTGTACGACCGCCGGCTGCGCGGCGCCCAGCGGCCGCCCACGCGGTTCCCGGTGGACCGGTGGCTGCGCGGCCCGGTGTACCGGCTCAGTCCGCTCGACTGCAGCCTCCCGCAGGAGGTGGAGGACCCCTCCCAGGTGACTCTCCGGCAGGCCGAGCTGCTCTACAAGGCAGACACGTACGGCTACCGGCCGCTGCGCTTCGACGGAGCGCCGATCGAGGTACGGAGAACGGAGGGAAAGAGTGCGGCGGGCATTTAATTTTGTCAGCATGTAATTCGACTCTGCTCGTTCTCATTTCTTATTGTAGAAGAGTGGAAGCTACGTGTAGAATGGTTTCGGCCGTTCTAAAAATATTCAACGTAATTTATTTGCGAGAGCTCTTTTGTCACCTTTTTATATAGCTATAAAGGTTTACGTCAACCCCTTGCATAATGCACGCAATCATGTGAGTACACTCAGCCTCTGAAGTTGGCTGCGGCCGTCCTCCGTAAGCGTGTTGTGCGGTGCAGCCTACC
This sequence comes from Amphibalanus amphitrite, assembly GCF_019059575.1. NCBI lineage: Eukaryota > Metazoa > Arthropoda > Thecostraca > Balanomorpha > Balanidae > Amphibalanus > Amphibalanus amphitrite. Next base: position 616,401 of record NW_024881688.1, read on the forward strand.
CTCCCAGGCTGCTATCCGGCACAGTATCCTCCCTCGCACATACAGACGGCGCTCTAACGTCTAGCGAAGTCTCCGCCACTGTGCTGTAGATCGCTGGTGCTGAATTTTGGTGACTTTTTCAGGTGCCTGACATTCCAGACGAGGAAAAATTCTACAACATGCACGAGGTGAGGATAACCGCATATAAACGTTTATCCAGTTCACACGTAGCATTTTATTTTTGTCTTATGCATGGATTGCCTGTTATTTGGTTATTGATATTAGCATACATTTTAGGTCCGGTTCGGTAGGTTCTTTGCTGTGTCCGTGTGTGGAGTCGTTTGTGTTATGGCCTATGTATAAGGAGAACAGCAGCTAACAGAGCCGCCGTCTGCGCCCTCCCGCAGGCGTTCCACACGGCCCGGGAGGGCGTGGTGGAGATGTGGTCCGACTTCGCCGACTCGGAGGACAAGTGGACCTGCTTCTCCGAGATGGAGCGCACCTTCCGACCGTCCGCCCTCGAGACCAACGTAAGTGTATAGTTGACGTGACGGGATAACTCCGGCGGGCGGCAGATAAGGATAAGATCACTGCATTTACCGTATTGAGTGACCGTATTGAGCTGGAATGCTAAAATGTTAGTTCAAGTTCAATTATGTTCAAGAGCTAAAATGTTAGTTAATGTTAGTTCAATATCAACAACTCAGTTTTGATACTTCATAAGACTCTGAAGTAAGTTCCCACACACTGTAGGTACTGGGCAGTGGGCGCTGACAGCGGCCCAGTTCCGGTAACCCATCCTGTGCTGTTCCCTTCATGCAGATAGCGAATGTGTGGGCCACAGACGAGTGGTTCGGCAACCAGCGGCTCGCCGGGCCGGACAGCTTCCTCATCACGCTGTGCACAAAGATTCCAGAGAAGTAAGACAACTGGTGGGACTGAGTGGGGAAGTGAAAGGCGCTTATCGCATTTCTCCAATTCGAAGAATGACTAATGAAAAAGACAAGTAATGCTTCCTATTTGTCACCTCTATGATCTCGATGTTGAACAGTGCGATATATAGGTGCTTATCTCTCACCGGTAGAAAAATATTTGACTGCCCATATATCATTATCTCCCGCACTTGACGGAAATTATCATAAACGGTTTTTCCCACATCAATTTACACCAGTGCCGTGATCTAGTGACCGCCCACCGTCTTCTAGTATTATAATGGCTGTAACCGATCGTCCTTTCAGACTGGGTGTGGATGACGCCATGCTCCGTCCGTTCCTGTGCGGTCTGACACTGAACGAGGCCCTCCAGAGGCGCCGGCTCTTCATCGTCGATCTGGAGATTCTCGACGGACTGCAGGCCATTCCGGGGAGCGAGGTAAGGGCAGCTTTGTGACCTTGTGCTGCGAACGTGTGCTCTGAGAACGACCTAAGTTAGCGGGCATCACTGAGAATGTGCAATGGTCGATTTACATTGCTGCTTTCTTTGGACTGCAGTGTTAGCATCTATCCAATTCTTTGAGTGCCTATAATTTCGTCCACTTTAAATCGGTTCCCGAGGTTCTGAATATGCGCCTGTGGAATATCAATGAAAGATATGTGCTCTTACGTCTGCTGATGTGCTGACTCGACATGTCCGTCCTGCTGCAGATATGCGCTCCGGTGGCCCTGTTCTTCCTGAACGGCTCTGAAGATCTGGTGCCAGTGGCCATCCAACTCCACCAGAACAAGGGACCAGACAACCCGGTCAGTAGCGTGGCAGCTAGGCTGGATGTCTGCCGTTGTTGGCAGCGGGATTTCCGAGATATTTTATTATTTTATTTTTGATCAATTTTGATTCCATTTAGGGTGGACGGTAATGTTGGAAACCCAGCTTCCTGTTCTTGACGTTTCAAGCCTTTGGTTTCATGTCTTACAAATGACTCAAATCTAAGCTATAAGCGTGTCCGATTTCAGCATCATCCGCTGACCGAAGCTCTCCCTTCCTTTACTAGGTGTTTTTGCCGAGCGACGACGTGTGCCTGTGGGTGACGGCCAAGATGTTCTACAACTGCTCGGAGGCGCAGCACCACCACCTGTGGCTGCTGGCGGTGCCGCTGCTGCTGCTCGAGTCGCTCACCGTCGCCGTGCACCGGGCCCTCTCTCCCTCCCATCCCGTGTTCCGGCTGCTCGCCCCCTACCTGCACCGGCGGCTGGAGGGGGCCAACCTGGCGCGCCGCCACCTGCTCACGGCCGCCGGCTGGCTGGACCGCTGCGGCCAGCTCACCCCCGACAGCCGGCGACAGCTCATCGCCCGCATCCTGGAGCGCTGGCGTCTGGACCGGGACGGGGTGGTGCCGCGCCAGGTGGCGGCCCGCGGCGTGGCCGAGCCGTCCGTGCTGCCCCACTACCCGTACCGGGACGACGCCACCGCCCTGCACGCCGCCATTGAGCGCTACGTGCGCACCTCGCTGCGGGCGGTGTACGACGACGAGCGCCGACTGGACGGTGACTGGGAGCTGTTCCAGTGGCGGAGGGAGCTGGGAAACACGGAGCAGGCCGGCGGCTGCCGGATCAACGGCGTGCGCGGAGACTGCATAGTAGGTCAGTGGGGAGAAGTGGTAGTCGATGGTAGAAGGCTCTCTTAGTGGTGGCCAGCTAGAGTAGCAGGCCTGCAGAGCATTCGGTATCTGATATGGTATAAGGAGGGTATATATCGAAATATTGGCTGCAATAGGTTATAATCTTTTGATATTACGTGTTTCGGCGCTTGTGTTATTAGCTTCAAACAATTCTCAGAAGATTGGGTCAATGTCGGCGTCCCAGCGTTCTAACTTTGACCGTTTCCGTTCCACTCCGCAGGGTTCTACCGGCTGGACGAGGTGGTGGATGTGGTCACAGCCATCATCTCCACCTGCTCCGTGGGTCACGCCGCCGCCAGCCGGTCGGCGTTCGCTCAGTACAGCCTGCCTGCCAACTACCCTCTGCGTCTGCTGGGCCGTCCGCCGCGCTCCAAGGAGCTCCTCCCGGACATGCTGTCCGTCATGGTATCCCTGGTGTCTGGGCCTCGCGCCGCGAGAGAGACGGCCGCCCTGGCGCGCCTGCTGACCAGCATGTCGCCGAACGTGGTGCGAGAGTACTCCTCGCGGCACCTGTGGCTGCCGGCGGCCGTGGAGGCCGAGGAAGAGATGTGGGAGGAGATGAAGAGAGTGGCGGAGGAGGGGGACAAGAGGAACGCCGAGGCCAGGTTCCCGTACCGGAGTCTGACGGCCAGCTGCGACGAGATCATGTACGAGGGGATGTGGTCCTAGATGACTAACCCCTGGTGAACGACAGGCTGCCGCAGGCTGTGACAGCTACGAAGGAGCTATTGAAAGAGCTTCGAAGAGCGGAGAGCTACGAAGGTCGCTAGTGCTGGAGGATCTGAGTGGACGTGGACTCTCTGTGTCTGCGTGAGGAGGGAGGGGGCTTCAACGAACGCTGAAGGACTAGCGGAGAAGTCCAGGAGCGCCAGTTCTTGATGGAGGACTGTGACCATGACCCACGCTATATGCCGCGACCGGTGAGATACTCAGGGAAGTGTTGTTAGAAGATGAATATGGAGAAATGGATTAACCAAGATCTCGTTTGCATACGGGTTAAGTGTCGACTTCGTGAGCGCTCAATCAGTGCTGCTCATCAGAGTATGACTCTGCTCAGAATATTCGAACGGTGTGGCTAGCCTTGATCGGCGCCAGGAAGGTGGTTTCACGTTTTATGGACTCTGCCCAAGCTGAATATCACTGGGTGAGTGGTGATTTTGTACGCGTTTCATCAGCCGACGTCTTTCTAGCTGATTAAGAGGACGTTTTTCCTCTGCCAGCTACCGATCTGCCAAATGACGATGCCAATACGCTTTCTGTGGGGTGAATTTAGTACGCAACAATAGTTGAGGGTTTTTACGATTGATGTGTCCATACCTGCCTCGCACTGCATCATTCACCTGAAACTGGACTGCATATCGTCTTTACCATTGCAACTGCAGCATTAGTGTTTTGGACTTGCTCGCGAAATCATGAATACATCGGACACCAGAGCTTTCAGAACGTTTGTCGCTGGTGAGTCTGAACGGTCACGAGCCGTCTGTATGCGAAGCGGATAATTTCTGTCCGTCAAACCCAAAGCAATACAAATCTGAAATGGCTGGCTGAGGGATGTATCGAAGAGAGTATCGACGGCGATCTCAATAAAAGCATGATGAGCGCGCATAGGGGTCACGTCAGCGCCTCCATACCATCGTCACGACACCGGTACCCCTTTCAGCCATGATGTAGTTCACGATGAGTCATTGGACCAGGAATCGCCGTAACATGAGCGCTGGGTGTTCCGTTTTGGTCTGCTTTCTCACAGCCACTCCACATCACAGCTCACAGACCTCTCAGACCTGTCTTCACACCAGACTTATCCACAGCACCTGTCGCGCCCTCTCGGCTGTTCCGGTGTTCGGAGGCCGTCTCAGTAGTCGGCCTTTTTGGAGATGACAGCCCTGGGCACACAGTTGGGCAGCGACAGTCGCGGGTCCAGCCACTGGTACGGGAACGGTACGGCGGCGTTCCTGCGGGCGATCTTCCGCGAGAGTTCCTCCAGCTCCTTCCGTAGCCGGGCGGCCGCCTCGGTGCTGGCGGGGTCCAGCAGCCAGCGGTGGCGCGGGTCGGCCAGCCGCGGCGCGCGCGGGCTGCTGAACAGCTTCCACAGCAGCATGATGAACCAGGTGTGGCAGCGGCCGGGCAGTCGCTCCAGCAGGTCGGCCGTGCTGGGCGTCTGCTCCTTGGAGCGCGGCGGCAGGCCGTGCAGCACCAGCGGGTAGCCGGGCACGAAGCCGGCCTCCTCGTACAGGCCGAGCGTGGCCGCCGCGTGGCCGACGGTCACTGTCGAGATGAAGGCGGTGGCCGTCTCCACCACGTGATCCAGCGTGGTGAACCCTGCCGACCGGACCGGACGGGTCTCAGCGGGGGTGCAAGAGTTGGTCGGGAGTCGTGAGGTGTGCAGCTCGTGTGCGTTTTTCGTTGTAAAGGTATGATTTGTGCACGAATAATAAAAACGTCACCGAAAAAAAAAAACTATGGTTCACACTATTAAATTGCCTTGAGCCTGATTTGCTTCTGATTTCATTCAATAGGTGACATTTTTATTTAAAAACCTTAGCGACGATAACGACATTATGGTTACAGCACTCCCGCTAGATGGCAGGAGTAGAAACGCCTGAGGTTATGCTGTGCCGGCCGACTGTTACACCGAACGGGGGGAGGCGGGGGTCGCGAGCGTGCAGTGTGTGCACGGTTTCCGATATCAGACTTCAGAGGCAATGTTAATGAAAGAAATGGACCGGTACCCGACACGGTTACTAGCCGAGCTATTACAGAACAGGGAAGCAGTTTTGAAAAAGCTTCTAGCGGCCATCGACATTTGACGATATTATAGTTACATCGTTCCCGCTAGATGGCAGTAGTAAAAACGCCTGAAGTTACGCTGTGCCGCACGACTCTTACACCGAACGGAGCATCGCTCGGCGGAACGGGGGCACAGTGCTGCTGCAATCAAACCACTGCAATCATATGCAGATTACGGAATTATCCATGAAAGATCTCACTTCTTGTTAGCCATGCTGTTCTGTCTACTTGTCAGCGACTGTGTACCCGTGTTCGTTGCCCTGGTCCCGCCCCGTTTACCCCGTTACCTGCCACCATGTCTCCCGGCACGCCGCGCAGGCCGAGTCCTCCCTTCTGGGCGGGCCGGACCAGCTCCCTCCTCCACTGGAGCAGCTCCCAGTCGCCGGCCACCCGCGTCTCGTCCGTGTAGTACGGCTCCAGACAGGCGCGCACGTAGCGCTCAATGGCGGCGTGCAGGGCGGTGGCGTCGTCCCGGTACGGGTAGTGGGGCAGCACGGACGGCTCGGACACCCCGCGGGACGCCACCTGGCGCGGCACCACCCCGTCACGGTCCAGACGCCAGCTGGCCTTCCTAGAACGGTAAATACGGACGAGTAAATTCTCAAGGCGTAGAAGTAAAAATTTTGTGACCGTCGAACGATAAACCCCACGGGCTTTACATGGTTAACAAACTACATTCTTGCTCAACACGTCTTGCAAAGTAAAGCGTCAATTTATAGACGGCTGACTATTAGAGATCCCACAGACAGCATCATGGCACCAGGAAATAGTGATTGCTCCTATCCGGCTCTGTTCAGCCCAACTCACCCTCGTCTCATGAGCTCCTGGACTCCGGCGCCCTTCAGCATCATGAACTCGTACATCCACATGCCGGGCTCGAGCAGCTCCTCCACCGTGACGGCGTTGGTGATCATCAGGTGTCGGAAGTGGGGCGCCAGCAGCTGGTGCAGCGGGTGCGAGGGGGAGAGGTTCCGCTGGGTGCACACGGCGACTCCCTCCATCAGTAGCCGGCCCAGACCCATGTGGGTGAGCACGGTGTGGTGCTGCGCCTCCGAGCAGTTGAAGTACATCTTGGCCAGCAGCCACAGGTTGGCAGGGTCGCTCGGCAGGAACACCTGTCAAACACGGAGCGGGGTGGGAGCGTGACCAAAGGACCCAACAAAATCAGACGGAATAATTAGCGGAATAGCAAACTGCTAATGTAGCTAATGTAGACAATTAGCGTAATAACAAGAAGCCAGGAAGACATCGCAAACATTTACACTGACGTCGAATAAACATTCCTCCTTTTTTCTTTCGATAACAAGAACATTTTCCATTATGAGAAATACAGGCCCACGTAAATATTCGAATTTAAACGGCGCGTTTTCGACCCAGCACTCACGGGGTTCCGTTTCCCAGAGTACTGGTAGAGCTGAATGGCGATCGGCAGCAGCACGTTATGCTTGTTCAGGTAGAACAAAGCGATTGGGGCGCACAGCTGAAACGGTCATACCAGGCTCCGTTAATGCTTAAACGTCTTACTTAAACGTGTGAAATGTAGAGCAATGAGCTTTATCGTACTAATAATCGCATTCTCGTATGCGTATTTTGGCAGATGGATGCGAAGAGGAGGCATGCTTCTCGCAACGGTCATTGAAGCTTCATAGTTAGGTGAACATAAAGCAATAAGTTTACGTTCTAAATTCACATGCTCCGTTTATTGTGTCTTTAGGTCGGCAATGATACCTCACTCCAATTATTTCAACGACATTCCCCCCACGCGACAAGCTGCTATTTACCTGTTTGAGATAGTCGGTGGGCCGGACTCGCTCCTCGGGCAGAATTCCCTCCAGAATGTGCAGGTCCACGATGAAGATTTTGTTGGCGGTGAGCGCCTCGCCCAGGGTGAGGCCTTCAAGGAACGGGTTCACCATGCTCGCCGAGACGCCGAAACTGAAACACATGCGGTAATTCGTATATGCTTGATGAGCCATTCACGGGTATTATACGATACGTTTCACCATAAGAGTTGTCCGTTTTACTCATAGTAATGCGTAAACACTTTCGATGATTAAATATCTAGCGTACTTCACACCATTTATTTTTTTTAATTCTCAGCTTTTATGTTTAACGGCTTCCCATTAGATAAAAAGCTCATATTAAATCAAAATAACTAAAGCAAAAACATATTTGATTCTTCATGATTCTTCGAAATATAAGTGAAGGAAGATGAGCTAAAAAAAAAAAATCGCAGTCCTAACTCCTCACTTTCTCGGAATGGTGGTGCAGAGGGTGATGAGCTTGGCGTTGACTCCCTGCACCCGCTGCAAACCGAACCATATATCCGTGGTCCAGTGCAGCGCCGCCTGGTCAAACAGGACACCGCAGTCAGAGCAGAGACTCAGACACGACCCCCTGCACCAGCAGTAAACTGAACCATATATCCGTGGCCCAATGGAGGGCCGCCTGGTCAAACAGGACACCGCAGTCAGATCAGGACTCGACGCTCTGAAATACGCTTCAGAGAGAACGTAGGTCTAAGAAACTCTAAGAAGGTGTGGTTAACATAACTTGGTGTTCGTTTGATAAGCCGACAAAGCAGGCAGTTTTTATCAACTTATTTGTCGTTAGTACTTACGGCTGGCAGTCCAAGAGTGTTGGCGCAGGCCTTCTGCAGTTCGAGGAAACTGGACCACTTCTCGTGTGTGCAGAATGTCGGGCTTTGTAGTACCATCATCTCGTTGATTTCATCCGTCAGCTCATCCTGGAAGGCAGCAATAGGAGTGCCGGTTAGCACATAGTAAGACGAGCTAATACAAGTCAAATATTGACGAATTCAGCTTCAGCAGATATACTGCACTGAAGTATTTGTCATTTTAATAACGGCCATTACATGATCGAAACTCGAACTTCATAGCCTTGGCCAAACGTTGAAGTACAGTTGCAGTGGCAGTGCAACGCATTCATGGAGTGCAAGATTTATTAGTAAAGTGCGGAATACGTACTAGTTCAATGAAAGAGGGACACTCTTCGAACGGCAGATCATCATCCTGAAACAGAACCAAATAGTTGGGTCATCGTTCTTTTCTTGGAGGAGACAGCTTCTCACGACCAGGAAATGTCCGTATATTCACTTCTTTCGAAACGGTCACTAAGCGGAATCATTTAACTTAGCATATAAAGCGGTCATTATCACTGTGTATACCGGATACCATTTCTGAACACCTAAATCTCGCAGGACGCACCTCATAATAGAGCTGCACGGGCCCCTCCTTGAAGATCTGGGCGTACTCGTAGAGTGCCCGCCGGTCGACCAGTTCCCTGGCGCGCTGGGTGACCATCTCCCTGTCCATCACGTCCTGCGGCAGGCGGCAGTCGAACTCGTCCAGCCGCATCTGGAAGCCGGCCTCCAGCCAGCGGTGCACGGGGAACACGTGTCGCCGCCGCAGCCGGCGGTCGGTCACCCCCACGGCGTCCACCAGCCAGGCGTCGCCGTCCTGCCGGCCGCGGCGCCGCAGCAGAAGGGTGGCGATCGCCCCCAGACCGCTCACGTGAGGCAGGATGTAGAAGTCGACGCTGCCCGGCCGGGTGCTGGACAGGTAGGGCAGGCTGAAGAACGGGCTGTCCCGGCCGGCGGCGTCCCGGAACTGGGCGAACACGTGCGACTCGCTGGCACCGCCCGACCAGGCCTTCTGTAGGGAAACAAACGGGGAATGTTGAATATTTATTGGCGAAATTTGTTTCTTGCCGGCAAACTATTCGAAACTTTTCTTCTAAATCCGTTGTCCGCAATATGCTTTTAATCACTTCCTTTAACGCATCTTGTTCAAATTCTAGGTTTTAGTGCATTCAGGCTTTAAATTGCAGAATCATACATAATACGTCAACGCTTAGCTTTAGATTTAACACCTAAATTCTCAACTCATAATCACGATTTTAACTCGTTTGGCATAAAATGCAATCCTTATCAACACCTGTATTTTTATCGTGCCGCTTGTGTCAATTTGTGCCCACCTGCCGGTCTCCTGTGTGGACGGTGACGACGAACCGATCAGAGGGTCGGACCGCGTCCTGCAGGTCACACTCGCCCTCGGGGAACATCGCGGACGCCGCCCCGGGCTGTGAGGGAGCCACCCCGGGCTGTGAGGGCGGCGCTGCGGGCTGGGCAGACGGCGCTGCGGGCTGGGCAGACGGCGCTGCGGGCTGCGCGCCTAGCTGCGACGACGGCACGGGGGCCATGGCTGCTGGCAGGTGCAGTGGTGACCGTGTCCGTGGCTGCTGATACCTCTGCCAGAGGGAGAGCCGAGAGGGGAAATATATGGTTAGGCTGTTCAGTGTTCAGTATTCGATTGCATCATGCATTGTCAGGGGACAAGGACCATATCTGATATCCATGAAGTATTTGCAGTTTTATCTCTTTTCCTTTCGTTACTAACGAAGTGTTTGTCTGATTTTCAAAACAACCTGCGGTATCTCTATTACAAAGCTACCAGGAAAGGTGAAATACCACCCGTCGGTATAAGAGCAGGGAAAAAATGTAGCGGGAGTCCCGCTGCCACGAACACTTATTGCTTTTCTAATAAACTTCGAATCTAAAAGATAAAAAAGAAGGCACAAAAGTGTTAAGTTGGCTACAAATGCCGTATCGTTTTGTCATGACCCTCCATCTATGCTCCAGCATGAAATGTAGTCCACCACAATTTCTTACCTGGTGGTTGACTGCTCGCCTATCCAGGAATCCTCGGGGGCCCTCCCGTTCCCTACACAGCCGAAGCACACCACCCCTTCACCGGGCCCCCACCCCCGTGACCCCGTGACCCGACTGACCCGACCCGACCGGCGCAGCGGCCTCCTCGACCCCGAGCGGTCGCCGCGGCCGGGGTCAGAGGTCGGGGCTCAGCCAATCACGTGGCGCCGCGTCGTCCCGCCCAGTCACGGGGCCAGGCCCCAGCTCTGTGATTGGTGCTCTAACACGCGCCTGAACCGGGGCGTAGAGGTGAAATTTGAGGGTGCATTGAAAGTTGACGGTATTCAATGCGAACGAAACAAACGAACTTTTCCCTTGCAGAGACGGCGGAATGCGGATGGGGGACGGAGGGGTGGGGGGCGGTACCACCGGGATGTTATGTCCCATTTGTAATTCGTCGGACACTACGTTAGTGCCTGTGCTGCCATAAAGGAAAATTGTTGCAGGCATGGCTATAGGTGCTTTGGTTGTCATTAGTCCGCGTTGTCATCTAATTCTTACTTTCGAAGCTCTTGCTTCAACGTCCCCTTCAACCCCTTCAACGTCCGAGCTCGTCAGTCAGTGACGTACCCAAGGGGGGGGGGGCCACGGGGGCCATGGCCCCCTCCTGAGCGCCGAAGGCGCTCAGGGGGCCCCTCAGGCCCCAGGATATTTTTTTAAACACTGGATAAAACGTCTTTTACTCGGAAGAAAAATTGATATTAAAGTTTCATTTATGTGCCCTGGTTACCCGAGGGGCCCCTGCAGTCATCCAAGGGCCCCCAGTTTCCTGGGTCCCTGGTCGCCTAGGGGGCCTCTGGTAGCCGGGGGCCTGGTCTCATGGGGGCCCCTGATCGACTGGGGGCCCCTAGTCGCCTAGGGGTCCCTGATGGCCGGGGGCCTGGTCGTATGGGCCCCTGATAGTCTGTGGCCTAGTCGCCTAGGGGGCCCTAGTCGCATGGGGGGCCTCTGGTCGCATGAGGCCCCTGATCGCCTGGGGGTCCCTAGTCGCCCAGGGGGCCCCTGGTAGCCGGGGGGCCTGGTCGCATGGGGGGCCCCTGGTTGCCTGGGGCCCCCGGTCGCCCCTAGTCGCCTGGGGGACCCTGGTCGCCTTGGGCCCCTGGTCGCCTGGGATCCCCTGGTCGCCTGGGGGCCCCTGATCGCCTGAGGGCCGTTGGTCACCTAGAGGACCCCTGGTCGCCTGGGGGCCCCTGGTAGCCGGGGGCCTGGTCGCATGGTGCCCCCTAGTCGCATGGGAGCCCCCTGGTCGCCTGTGGGCCCCTGATCGCTTTGGGGACCTGATCGCATTGGCCCTTGGTCGCCTGGAGGGCCCTGGTCGCCTGGGGCCCCTAGTCATCTGGGGGACCTGGTCGCCTGGGAGCCCCTGGTCGACTGGGGGCCCCTGGTCTCCCGGGTCCCCTGGTCGCCTAGGGGGCTTGGTCGTCCGGGCTTCCCTGGTCGCCTGGGGGCCCCTGGTCGTCTGAAAGAACGCTTATCACCTGATTGATCCCAAATCATCTGAGTGGCTACTGGCTACTGGATTAAGTAGAGACTGGAGTAGCCACTCATCTGAAGGAGCCAATATCTTTCACGGTGCCGGAGATATCATAGAAAAACAAAGAGGCTAAACTGAATATCCCCCAACCTTGGCCCCAAAGGCGTCATTGGCTAACACAGGGATGTGGGCCGATTTGCTATCGCATTTCCTCCTAAGTCCTATTCCTCCAATTAATAGGTACAGGGTGTCTCAGAATTACCCAAGCATTTATTTTCTGGCTAAAAGTACCTACAATTGCGCTCGATTCCTAGTGAAACCATAGAGATCTTATATACATTAGTTATTATTTAGATTATATATGTAGGTATATAAGATCTCTATGAGTGAAACATATAATAGCCGCGTTTACATAGGGCTAGTTGCCAGAAAGTGGAATTCCGATAACGAGATATTTATTCCACACTGTTATAGTATATAGGTACCTATTATCCGGAATTGGAATTTGGAGGATGTTCGGTAATTGAGGCGCTCGCTCATAAAATGCTGTGCGTTTCATGCACACACCTCAAGCAAAAATATTTTTGCTTTCCAATTTTCCACATTTTCTCAAGGCTTAGACCGTTACAGATACCGTTTTAATTGACTTTTGATGAAGTTGAACGCGCGAGAAATCACAACCAAATGCTACATTAGGTTGTAAAGAACTGAATTGCATTTTCCCACACACGTGGCGTTTTCTCACCTACGTCTGCAGGAGAGACCGGACCCACTATGCCCCCCCCCCCCATCGAAAGGTTTGCATGACTCCCGGGGGCCGGGGGCCCCCGGGTGACCTGGGGGCCCCTTCGAAAGCAGGTGGCCCCCTCCTGGGCGAAATCCTGGGTACGTCCCAGCTCGTCAGTGCAGTGGTCCGACGAACCGTTGCCCGTTCCGTAAGTGCTCGTAAAAACATCCCTTGGCTGTCCGGTCTACGTTCCTGTAGCCAACAATGCCTTGTCCTAAGCTAACAAAGATCTGTCCCTCCAGGGAAAATCAGGGGTTCACTCCCCTCCTACCCCTGGCATCTGAGGCCGGCCGTAAATTATCGTCCCACGACCCACCAGCAATGGGACGGACCGCTTTGTACTTTTCCATGAACACTGGTATTGTGCACTTGCACCTCAATTCCATTTGAACACTCCTCTGATTTGTTGAACATTCTCCCAATAACAACTGTGAACAAAATCGTTGGTACGTGCATACAATACATTTCTGCTGAGAAAAACATTGATTTTAGTTCCAGTATCGCCTATCGGGTCTGATCGGGTGCACAATGCCGGCGCTCAGCTGGTCGGCAGGGGCAGATGCTGTGCCGCAGCGCCCGTCAGCCCAAAGTAGCCGCCGCCGCGCGCGTTCGTAGCGCAGCCGCAGCTGGGCGCGAGTCGACGCGCGCGCGCGCCGTCAGTTGTGGCGCGAGTGTGGGACGCAGCGGTTCTGTCGCTGTCCGTGTGAGCGTTTCTGATGCACGTGTGCAACAACTGGTGGTGGTGATAGAGAGGAGTGTTCCCATGCCGACAGCCATGGCTCGGGGAGACGGCAAAGAGGTGAGGCCAGATTCTGCTGTGATTTGTGCTGCAGTTTCAGTCTTCAGCCTGGTGCGCGTTGGATGAATTGTCAGTATATCATGGATTGATTTGTCTCAGTGAAGGAGTAGTTAGTTAGGTGAGACTAATGGCACGTGCGCGTGTTGGTGGTCGATGGATACCTCGCATTGTTCGAAATTTAATGTGTCAATTTTCCCAAACCAACAGCCGACGACGACTGGCGTACCAAGATCCAAGCTCCTAGTTCCCAACCCAATCGCACATTCGGAAGCCATGCATTCAAATTCCAGGCTCAACAGTCCTTTATATAGACTCAATCGCTTTGCAAAATCAAAAGCAATCACGGAATTCGGATAGGGAAAGAGTATGGATAACAACGGAGTCACCTGCCCGGGTGGGTCGCCAGTCGCCACAGACGGAGCAAAACCGGTCGGCGATCGGTCATCGGAGAGGACGCTGAAAGGCACTCGGCGGATTTACCGGCGACGACGAGCACTGAGCGGGGGGGGGAGGGGGAGTTGCTTCCATATTGTTACCGGTGCACTGGGAGATGTGCAACAGACGCTGTCTTTTCGAAACAAGTACAGCTTTACTGATCCCGACTGAAGCCTGTTTTGCGCTCAAACTCAAATCCATTCGATTTGAGACATACGGCCAGTGCGGGACCCGGGGTCCCATGTGTTCCAGCCTTGCTGCTTGCATCACTTTACTATCCTATCCGCAGCTCCGGATGGGCTCGCTTCCTGTCTGCTCTGCCAGTGGTCAGCGGCCCGGTTGTTTCAGCTGCAGTGTTTCCGCCTGTGATGTTCATGCAGCCTTGTCTCACCCATAGATAGCGTGAACCGGATATATCCGGCTACGCTCGAGACCAGTGGAGGCCAGTGACCCATTTCCAAGGTCGCCGGTCCGGTCCCTGACCCCCTCCCTCCCACGGCACTGTTTTGGTAACAATGACCTTGGGCTGGCTGCGACCCGACCCGCGTGGTGCGAGCCATGTGTTGCAGTGTCAACGGGCTGGGGCCTGGCGGCATGAGTGTGGGTAGAGCACACATTGCCAGCTCTGCCGGCTTCTAGGAGGAAAGACAGACCCTCGGCAGAACATTTTGGCACAGAGTCCACTGTCCAGTTCTTCATTCCCATGGGCGTGCCACGGGGCATGGTCGACCAAACTCACATACCGACGGGCTCCGAGGCTCTGAGAAATCTAAGAAATCCACCCCCGAACCCTGGAAGAGCAAGCTGCCCACATAGCACAAAGATTACTTCATAGCACTGGGTTTCAAGGAGCTGTGGAGGTTTGAGTCCACGGCTGGCCACACAGCCGGTCCGATGGACTGTGTGCTGTGCAGTGTGGAACTTTGTTGCCCTGTTGTAATCCTCCATAACCCAGGGATAGTGACGTTATCTCTCCAGTAACAGCTAACAGCGGCCAGCTTATATGTACTCTTGTCGCTCGATGACGTGCTAGATCGCGTCATATCAACACATCGAGACCTCTGTGCAGGTTACAGCTGCCATCTGGGACACCTCGCCGGTAGCAACAGCCCCGAATGCAATACCTACTTGATATCCAATCCCACCCAGCTGGCTGTGTAATGCACGTTTAGTCATCACCTCTCAGGTCATATCAATTACATTGAAAGTGATTCATTGTTTACATGCATTTATCGACATATGTCACCGCTGCTTGTTACCGCCCGGCCGGCCTGGATGGCTGCCAGCCTCGTCCCGGCCCATGTGACGCTACCGTGACGATTTCGTGACGCCGTTATGACGGACGTGACGGGTAGCACGTGTGAGCAGAGACCAGCTGGGTACTTCTGCCGGGTGATACCATGTCACCACTTTACCCGGCGGCTGAGAGGGGATCGCTATCGGCCACATGTCAACTGGCTCTCCTCAGCATCAAGTGTGAGCTGGATTCAAATTCAGAGCTAGCTACAGCAATAAGTCAGATTGAGACCGAACATGATTACAGCGAGCCAGAGTCAAAACACACCGAGTCAATAACGGCGAACACTCGGATAACCGACTCGGATAACCGTTTGTTAGCACTGGTATCACTGTAAATGTTACCAAACGCCGTGAATAAAATAGTACGGCATTTTTTAAGATTGGGCCCAGGGATGTGTGTCGTGTGAATCGGAGCAACGTTGAGTAAAGTCCATAACCCGGCACCACTGTCCACTGGACGGTCTTCCACTGTCTATGGACGACCCACGCCTGTCGTAACGTCCTCTCCCGGTATCTCGGCCACGACCGGTAATCGCCTGCTGCCATGCTCCGAGGTGGTCCGATACGGCCTGATGTTGACCGTTGCCGACCCAGATAGGCGATTTGATACGGCGTGATACGGTGTGATACGGTGTTACTACGACACTCGTCGGGTGTGAAGCTGCACACTGCACACGTGAGTCCCACGTGTGTGTTGTGCGGCTCATGTGTGTCTTGCAAAACTTGGCGAATGACGTACGTGCCTGTCAAATGGGTCAATAAAATTGTTCAGTCGGGTAAACATTATTGGGGGACATTTGTAAGTTATGTTTTCCAAAAGAAAGGTTAAAATATGTTGATTGCTGACCAGTGACCACCTTCATATCATTCCACCGGCTACTCCCGTAATTGCACCAGCTTACTCCTAATAGACGGGAATATGTGTCACTTGCGCATTTCCTTCGATTTCTTTGATGATGGACCCGTAAATTCATGATCATGGATTACACGATCTAAGGGCGATGGGGCCATTGAATGAGATAATGCTGCTATTGTTACTCAAGCTGGCACAGAACGAACGAACGTTTCCAGCCAATCAAAGCTGAGTCAAATTCGTCTTATCCTTTGTTAGTGCCTGATCATACATATCTTTCCCCGTCTCTGGGCGCAGCGTTGTCGGTGTTGCCGATGTCCGACTGCACTATATTGTTTACACCATTCAATGCATGTTACAAATCACAGATGGTTAGCGCCGTACCTCTCCCTCCGAGTGCAGCTAACCACGGGGTCATCAGCCGTCTCCACCCCGGACGTCCGGTCGTCCTTGGCTGCTGTGTGTGGCTCCGGTCCCAGTCCGGTCTCCGGGTCTCCGTCCGCTCAGTGCGTACCGAGGCGGACTGATACGAGTCGATGTCTCGTGATGACGTAATAGCCTGTCACTGACCGTACCAGACTGGACCGGACCGGACCGGACCGGACCAGACCAGGTCCTCCCCTCCCCCCTCCCGGCCAGCTGGCAGTCCGACAGAGCCACAGGTGCTGTCAGACAGGTGGGCACGCAAGGCGGGGTCAAAAGACGCGTCGTCACGTAACGAACCACGCGTCACGGATGAGCGTCACGGAGGAGCGTCATGAACCACGAGTCACGGAGGGGCGTCACGAATCGCTCACCGTCGTCAAGTAGCGGCCAAAGTCGTGACGTAACGATCACGATGGACTAGTGGTAACGGGCGTGATCCAAGCTGGAGACGCGAGTGGAACACTTTCGGGAGTTTTTAGTCGACCTCACGGCTCACGAAAGCGGGAGTCATGGTTAATCCGCAAAGTCCCACGTCTTTCGTACCGGTAAAGAGGAAGTGGTCGCCATTCGCCGAATGCATTACTGCATGACTGGGAAATATGCGACGGTGGATGTAGAGCTCAGTTGCGGAAGGCTGACCGCTCTCGGCGTTCTGGAATTTGGTCCCAACAAAGCCCACGACGCAGTGGTGTTACTGGAAGCTGTCCGTTTTCGTCATTCATGATGGCAAATTGAGCAATGTATAACGGGATTGGGAAAGAGGAAGGAAGTGATACAAAGAAAAGGATATAGAAGAAACCGCAAACCGGGAGGGAGCTGACGAGGACGGGGGGTGCTGAGAACCGTGCCGAGGTTTCAGCTGTGGGTGGGTGTCGGTCGACCGTCGTGTCTTTTCGGTCTTCTCCCTCGGTCACGTGCGAGTCGTGCTGCATTATGTTCCGTTTTCGCGAGAGAAGTTTTTCCCATGGCATCGAGTTACCGCACTTGGCATTGGTACATTTCTCGTCCGTCGATGCACGTACTAGATAAAAATGGCCCTTTTAGCCTCTGCACCGTAGCTGTGTATAACGTATGACACCTCGGCGTGGGCCCGATACTTGGGGTGCCCACTGCCCACCGTCATTGGATACGAACATAGTTGCCAGTCATGCACTATAGCAAGGTCACCTTGGGCGACTGTGGAAGACAGCAAGCATGATTCGGGAACCACAACCTGTATGACCACTAATACATGCGATCCATGGGCTAAGAGACGTGATTGTGAACGGGCTTACCCGTAACTGCGCAAAACACGAAGTCGTGGAGCACGACTGTCATATGGCTGCAGGATGCCCATTGCCCATGCTCATTCTGTCTGGGTTTATTCCTGTCCTGGTTAGTGGTTAGCCTTAAGCCTTCACGTCATCGATGAGCTGAGGCATGCATGCAGAATGGAGTCGCCGAGTACACCTCGGTCCCATTCTGCTGACCTTCCTTCAGTACCTCAGTCAGGGTATATTGACCTCAGTACCACCCCCTGCTGACGTTCCCCGCCTCTCTCCCCAGGGGCCGATCTCGCCGCACCAGGCGCCGCTGCTGGAGCGGCTCAGCTCGCGAGATGAGGACACTGTGGAGGACGAGCTCAATGAGGACCTCGGCTACCCCACACTGGGGACCGGCAGGAGGAACTGGCTCGACAGGGCCACAGACCGTGAGTGGGGGACCATGGACAGACCGTGAGTGTGTGTGAGGGGAGGGACCGTGAACAGACCGTAAACCCATGAACAGACCCTGGTTAGGGACTAGTGACTGTCGGTGATGGGACGGGGCGGGGTAGGATGAGAGAGGTAGGCATATGATGGAATCGGCGATGGAATGGAATGGAATGGCATGGGGCGGGATGGGACTGATGGATGGGGTGGGGAGAAAAATCGTCCACAGTGATGGCGTCATGTTGAACAGATTGTTGGCTATCATGACTCGTATGTTGTGACAAATAAGTCGATTACCCAATGCCCATGGCACCTAATGTAAATGTATACTGAGGAGGAGGACATAAGGGGGGACTGAGTAAGTGAGTAGGTGTTTACATTGCGCTCTCCGCTCCATGTGGCACGTCTCTGTCGGTATAAAGCACAGCTGGTGATCATCAGCAACGTCAACATACCCTCTAGTCACACCAATAACCAATGATCGCTGAATGTTTACGAGGCTGATGACGTGGCGGAAGTTAATATTATTTATAGGCATAGTTCTGACCACATGTCCTCTATATGACGTAGTAATAATGCCTTACAAGTGGGTCTTAAATGGACCAGATATTTTTTTTTTTACAAACATTGCTAAGCATAGGTTGTTAATAACACATTGAGGAGGGACATGGGGTGCGCAGAGAAGTATTTTTTCCAGATAATTCTCATGGTAGTGCATGAAAAATTGTGTTTCTTATGTTGCCCTCCACACACGTTTTGGTCATGAGCTAGTTTCTCTCGACTCGCAGTTGATCTGCTTGTGAGTTCAGCTGACCCACGCCCGTCCCCACCGGGCAGGCTCGTCGTCGGTGCTCAAGTGGCTGCGGCAAATCACCCGCGGCCGGTACGAGGACTGGCTGTTTCTGTTCCTGCTCGGCAGTCTGATGGGTCTCTACTCGTTCGGCATCGACCTCTTCGTCAGCTCCATGCAGCGCTGTGAGTACCGTTCGAGTATTTATCTGACGTCAACATTCAACGTGTACCGAATCGACTCGGTACGCGGCACGCATGTTCAGCTGTGATTTAAGTAAAACCTCGAACCCGATCTGTGACACGAATCATGCGTCAACATTATCAGGACTACGTAACCGCTGGCCAGCGGTCCCATGACGCTTCAACCGGTCACGTGCCGAGCGCTCCATCACGCGTCCAATGCCGTAAACGGACCGGCCGGCAGGTCGGAGACAGCGGGCCGGATGGTGGGCGGTCGGCCAGCGGGGTCGGTCGGTCCCCTCCCTGGTGGCTGACTGGTGTAGGTGGCCGGCCTGCGGCCCACTCGCACCGCTGGACACTGCAGTGGTTGGTGAATCACGTCGGACAATGGAGACGGCGGTCACCCATGCGGGACGGTCATTTGTGACCTTCGGTTGAGACTCGGGGTAACAGCCGTTGGTGGAGTCACGGGGTCGGACTGGGTTACCTGGACTCCGTGGCTCCTATGGGGACTGCAAAACGGGTCATGGTGTTAGAAGAGAGTGTAGAAACTCAAGACTCAGGTCATGACTCATGTATGTATGTATGTATGTATGTATTGACTTCATGACAAACCATTCCATATACAAATAATGGCTATTCTTGGCGTCGAGTCCAAAAAGTAAAACACGGACGGATGGGAAAGTTCTAAAATGCACATACGAACATCCATACCACAAGCCACGCATCCCTGCACAGTACACATCACACATTGCAAGTTCAACTATTCACCATTCTGCACTCTCAGCAGATGGCTGCGGCAGTGGGCACTAAACTGACGAGGGCCCAGGTCGCGGAGATCCTGGGGCAAGGCATTGTACTCCGATACAGCCGAGTACAGGAACCGGCGGCGCCCGGACTCGGTACGTATTGCCGGTGTTTCAAGTGAGTCCGTCTGCCTTGTATCACGGCCGTGAATGCTTCCACGAGTCACAATTCTATTTCCCAGCGACTCCGGCTGCCCTGTGTGCATCATACGCTTCAACATGCTCAGTGAGTGATAGCGCCACAGGTTCTCCGCCGACAGCCACTGCAGCTCCCTAATGACATCACTTATATGATCGTATTTCCGCCGACCCGATATCACCCGAGCTCCAAAATTGATCAATTTCTGCAGCCGGGCCCGTTGCATTGCGCCACACACGCCGTATACACTGATGCAATAGCGTACGGAAGACATAACCAGCGCCTGCACCAGCGTAGTCAATGTCTCTCTCGGAAGGGCGTGCCGGCAGTGACTCAGCCCACTCAGAACACCTGTGCACCGGCGCGCCACATCAGTCACATGATCGATGAACGTGAGGCTCTGGTCAAACGTGATACCGAGGTTTTTGACAGTACGAGACCCGTTAATGTTGGAACCCATGAAGCGAACCGTGATCGGTGGAAGGCTACGAAGACCTTGCTTAGTTCCAATTACAATTCATTGCGTCTTTTCTGCGTTGATTTTCAGTCCGTTTTTGCCAAGCCAAGTTGAGAGGGTGACCAGATCCTCTTGGATGCGATTCACTAGCGTGGCAACATCCCGAGGGCATCCTAGTAGCGCCAGTTGGACATCGTCAGCATATTGCACCAAACATCGGTCACGAGAGACATTATCGGTCAGAAAAAGCGGCATATCGTTGGCATAGATGTTGAACAAGAGGGGCCCCAGGGCGGATCCTTGATAGGTTCCTATAGGGTTTAACATAGGGCTCGAGAGCGCAGCTCGACCATCAGGTAGGCGGACCGACACCTGCTGGTAGTGGTCACACAGGTAGCTGGTAAACCATCGGGTGTCAATGCAGTACTGCTGTAGCTTGATTAGCAGTCGGTCATGGGGAATCGTATCAAAACACTTGGATCATGAAACACAAATCATGTAGAAATAATGCAGACTGCAGAGTGGATAGCTTTGAGCAATGACCTACCGGGATAAAACTGGAATCAGCTGGGCGCGGAGTCACGTTTCTGGGAAATCAGATGGGTTAGTAGTCATTACTCGCTACTCTAGGAACAGCTGGGTGTTCCCGGTCTCATCATCAAAAGAGTCTAGGGAGAAGGGAAGGGAAGGTGTCCTGCCAGCTCTGCCGGGGGTCTGCATTTCTCTTGCCTCATTTCCTTCTCCCTTTCTGTTCACTTTCTCCTCCTTTATCCTCCCTGTTCTTCTTCACGCTTTTCCATGTCTCGATAAAACCAGCTAGCTGATACAACGGAGAGGAGTTCCAAGGGCGCGAACCGCTCTCCGCCAACTCTCTTCCTCTCCTCCCCGATCATCTTCGTGATGTGTCACACCCCACCTGCCGCACCTCCGCTGCCTTTCTCTCGCCTCTGACCGTACCGTTTCCCTATCCCGCCCGTGGCCCCCCTCAGACCGCCCATCGTGATTCTTCAGAGCCTGGGGCAGTCGCCGAGCCGTTTTCACTTTACCATATGCCGTCACGATGCAATTATAGCCCAACTGTCTGCAGATTCTACAATGACGCAGCCACATTAGCCTGCTTCTGAGTCGGATGTCTGGGCTCAATTTTCCATCACTGTTATATCGGAAATTCCCCGACCCTTTTCATACCGATGACGTTTAGCACACAAACCATGCTATATCGCATGTGTCATCCAGTTTGGAGCGGTTTTCTCGTGTGCACAACTGGTACCTGTTCCTTACAACAGTTCGCGTCTGGTCAGACTGCTGGCTGTAGCAAGTAGGTACAACAAAAATGAACTTTTTACGACGGCTACGAATGAATCCACTGGGATACATTTGTGCGACGTCATTGGACATTGCTGTTTCTGAGAAAACGATTCGGTCATACGAGCCCGGGAATCTTACATCATCATTGTATCAGGTTTTCTGGGCTCGTGTCGCACGGTCATGATATCGTGATATCCTCTACTGCAACCGGATATAACAGGTTTTCCTTCACCGACTCATGGATCAAATACCTGCCGGAGTGGATGTTGAGTCGTTTATCAAGCATTTAAAGGGACCCTCCCACCTTCAAAAAAGTTAATGAATTGGCACGAAAGTGATGTCGCTCGGTTCAGAAAGAGCGAAAACGAATATCTACCAATGTTCATCGAAAAATATTCACCGGTTTTCAAGATATTAGACTTTTACTTTTGTTTACTTTTTGGGATCTCCGCTGTTCCTAGCGACTTTATTTGAAAGTGCGGCATTTGTTGCGCGCAAAGCAGCATATACCACCGCGTGCTACCAAACGTTTTAGTAAAAGATTTAAAAATCGTTAGATCTCCGCTGACGTCACAAATTCTAAGGGGGCATACCAATGCACTAGCCCCTTAGAATCCGAAAACTGCAAGTTTGAAATTCCATATCTCCGAATTAAAGCATTTGTCGATGTTGTGAGTGCCCAAACCGGTATTTGCAGGCCATGGCCACCAATTTGGCTATCTCAACTCAAAACTAATGTTAAGGTGGGAGTGTCCCTTTAAGGTAAATTTACAGCGCTTTGACTGTGTCAACCCAAGTCTGATCAGTCCTGGTCTTGCTCTGCCGAGCTCGGTTTACAGAGAAGTAACAGCCAATAGCACTGGCAGGCAGACTTGTCTACAGTGGCTAAGTGCAGGTGTTGGGCTGCCACGGCACAGGTGTCATCAGTCAGCCCGTGTCCTCCGTCGCATGGTGGTACCCGTATCCACTTCCACGTCCCCTGCAATCCCCAGACAACTAGGCAGACACTACCCCCTTCCCCCCCTACACCACATGGCTTTGACATCACTACTCCTCCTCTGTAACGTCATTCTGACGTAGAACCCACATCACTGTCGGCAGTGCTCACTTGTCGATCGCGATTCAACCAGAACCTGCACGGGGGACCTCTGAGATCGGCTGCTGGCGGCGAGCGGGGGTCGCTCAATCTGCTGCAGTCAACAGGCTTACGGGGGCCGTGGGGATCGGGATGGGGTGGGGTGGAGATGCCATTAGGCTGCAGACACCTGGCACCTGCGCCTGCTGTCTGCAGGGGGGGGGGGGGATGGACCGGGGGCGGTGGGAGCTCATATACCTGCCCTGTCACGGCGTTTGGCTGAACGCCCGGCTGGCAAACCCAGCTGGTGATACTACTACAGCCGGGCTGGCACGGCCTCTCTGACCGGGTCACTGACCCGCAGGCGTTTTATGCACGAAATTAAGGCCACCTGTGTGCTGATTACGCGCCACGTGTTGTGTCACAGAAGAATCTATTCATCGACGCAGTGAAGCAGCTATGACGTGGTGTTGGAATGCCGTGGGTTCAACTGTGACCTACAGACAGCATTTTGCTCAAATATGGTCCTAGTTAAATGTGTAATACCCAATTGAGCCAATGGATTAATAGCCTCTCTCTTACCAAATCGGTCAAACTCTTTCTTGTCATGCTACCTGGCGACTTAGCAGCCTCGCGCGCCCATTTATGTAGCCCCTGACCCCATCCACTTGACCTGACCTAGTGTGACGTCTCGTTTTGCAGACCGGCTGGCGGCATTCATGGCTGCCCAGGGACTGGCAGCTCAGATCATCACCTGGTTCATCCTGACGGCGGGCATTGCTATCATCGTGGCCCTGACGCTATCCTGGTTCATACCGACGGCCGCAGGTGAGTTACTTGGAAGTTTTGTAACATCACCAATGGGTCATATCAGCCCAGTACCTATCGGGATACCGGTAGACAAACGAGTCGTAGTGACCTTCACCGTTATGCAACTGGCGTAGGCACCTATCCATGAAAAGAGCACTGTTGAGCAGCATTGCATCCTGGCGATACCCTTCTTGGTGGAGCCGAAACAACCCTTGATTACGCCGGCTCAAGGCGAATGGCGTTCGTTCGGTATTTGGTAGTCGTTTATTGCTGTTCCGAGGTTCCGTGCTTGAGTTAATTGTAATCGCCTGTGCGTTTTTGTTGCCGGATTATCGCCACTATCAGCACCACTCCAGTGGTTTGTTCCAATTGCTGCTCAAGCCCGGGCTTTTTGTGGCAATATGCCTGCCCGTTTTCCTCTGCCCCGGTGGTGGGTTTTTGTGAGGTGCGTAATCTCACTTCTCACGCTCTCGATACCAGCGACACGCTAGGGTGAGAAAAAACGCCAGTGAGAGGCTCAACTGACTCACACACAGTTCTCTGTCCACCTGACATTTCTTCATTGCCCCTCGGCGATGTTGCTAATGCCATCATTCAGCGACAGGTCTAAGCCAGACGAAGCCTAAGTCATTCCGACTGTCGGCAGGACGTTGAAACGGTGTTGGTAGGATAGAAATCTGTCTCTCCGTGGGCTGCCAATATGAATAACCTTCTGCCAAGATACGCATAACACCTGGCAGCTTAGTTGATTTAGCTTGATGATGTAGCTAAAAACAACAACAGAGAAGCCAGCGAGACGGCTGCTGTTAACGTGCCTTCAGCCATCTACTACGGACATACAAAACATAATTTATTAGCTTTAAATGTCCCCGGTGACCGCCCTCACCGGATGTTGTGGTCCCTCCACCCCCGCCCCGACAACCACAGCCACCCTTCCATTGCACTGATTCAACGAACTACCCCAAACCACGGCGGTCAGTTCTAGGAACAGGGCCCGGTTGTTACCACGCCTGCAGTCTATTGCTGGCCGCGCTGGCCGATTTCCACCTGTTCCCGTGTGACCCACCACACTCGGTAATAGCAGACCTCCCTCCCCGCCCGGGCCGGCTCAGCGCCGGGTGACTGACAGGCGGTGGGCGGTGACCGCGCGCCTCGTGGAGACCGTGAATTATGGACCGGTGAGGCGCGGCTCCCAATGTCGGGGGGGGGGGCTCAGTCGTCGATCCCAGTGCACCGTCACGGTCTCACGCGCTATGCTTCACGTGTCCGCTACTGTTGTCGTCCGGAAGTGGATTGGGAAGTCAATGCGTGCCTAGCAACAGTCAAGCTCACCGTGGGGATTTATGAGACGTGAAGGGTAATGAGAGGTCGGAAACAGTCCCGGCGTCGAAAACTTCAGCTTTATCTACCGGTTTTGAGTTGGGTTGTCCGACGGCTATGACGTTCTCCTACGTCATACAACCACATGTTGAGTGCAGTCACGTAGTAGATGTCTTTTGATTGATCACTCTCGGTATATCGGCAACCGTTTATCCGCTACGCCTAAACCTGTGTGTGTGCAGTGGTGCACAGATTACATTTTGTGGGATATGCGGAGTGAATACTCCCTGAAATGGGTGATATATGACCCGTGACCGTTCCGTCTTGTACTGACAGAACAGGCAAACGGCCGTAGAGGCCGGGCCCGCTACCAGATAAAACCAGATAGCGGCCGACCTGCGCTGAGCGCCCAGCGTGGGACGGTTCGACCAAGGTTGGACAGCCCAGGATTTATGGCATGCCGCTCTTGTCTTCCGTTATAGGCAAAACAGCACAAAAATGTTCATCAATCGGCCGTTCTTGACTTGGCTCAGCCCCCGCCCAATGTGCCTTGCCAGCAAACTGCACGCGCAGTGACAGCTCTTGGCCGCCAGACTGGGGCCGCGGAGCGCGGATTCTGCTCTACGTCCATGACCTCGCTATTGTGCGCCGAAAACCTCCCGGCCACACACACGGCGCGGTCTAAATGGGTCGGCTGAAGGTCGGACCGTGCCCTGGGCCCAGTTCATATAGAAAAGACAGTCGGCAAGTGTCACTTTTCCAAAGTGCCACTTTTCAAAGGGACACTTTTGGTAACATTTGTGCCGGTGTGTAAGGGTGGCTATATGAACCAGTCTGTCGGGTTCCCCTCTCCAATAAGTGTCCCTTAGCAGCAAAAGGGCTCTATATGAACTGGGCCCTGATCCCGAGGCTAGGGCGGCACTACTCCGAGCACACCGTCCTGCAGGGCTAATGGGAGGACATGGCGCGGATGATGGCCTTAAGCCAAGTGTCGTAATACTAGGAAGCTGAAGACAAGTTTCATTGTTATTAACTACGTCGGCAGGCCAATTTGGAAACTTGTAACTTGTAAGACTAGACGAACTCTACTAACCACAACATGCAAGGTTCAGCGGAGCCAGACTTCATGACTATGTTACCATATTCCTACATTTTTATCAGTCCCATGCCGTGAAGGGAAACTACTAAATGGTGCCCGTGGCCGTATCAGACGACAGGCCAGAGGAAAAGTGACTCGCCCGTGTTACAGCACATGTCACGGCATTTGACAGTCCATCATTATCCTGTCAGTCATCTGTCGGGAGTTCCTGAACATGTGGTTCAGTCCGGGGAACATCCCGTCACCTTACCGGGGTCTTTGTTGTCTGGACTTACAGCGCAGCAGGTGAAATGGAGAATACTAGGGTGACCCGCGTGCTCCGCAATGCGAGGAAGGGTAATGTTTGACCCGTGGGTGTTGGGTTGGTCCCGTGTCGATTCGGTTGGTATCCATTTCGTTCGATTGTTTTATGACGGCCAAACATTTTGTAATTGAACAAAAAAGATCCATCGCATTGAGGTGCCCGTTTCGTATTATCATGCGTTCTAACTGGCGTGAAGTCTTTTGAGGGCCATCGATGAATTTCGCTAAAAATGACAATGTAATGGTTTGGAACATTTACATTTTTAAGAATACTCTTGCTCATCATGCAAAAATAAAGACTGAACCTTGGACAGAATTGAATGCTCTTTCCAACGGTGCCATTTTTAACTGCCAAAGATATCAGATTATGGAGCAAAACCATTTTGATAAACAAAGTGGCACAAAATTGACAAACACCATTTTCTCCCGTGATTCGTACCACCTTGATTTGGATCAATCAGCTTTTCACAATTTTTATATGATAGGCGGTACATTTCTCTTGCCAACAGGCGTTGTTCCAACTCGCTCTGTTTAACGGTCACCTAAAAATAAAATCAATTCCAAAATCCGCCCAAAACCGCATTTTTTCAACAAAAGTGCCCTCCCCGGTGCACGTGGCGCGTGCTAGACCCCTCAAAGGCACGTCGCGCATCCTTGATCTATGAGTTGTGCAAATTTCACCGGGCTAGGTGCAACGGTCTGGCCTGTAGTCCACGCAAAGCACCACCAAGTTGGGACCTCGGTAACGGACAGACGCACCCTCCTCAAATAATAATATAGATTTAGTCGTTGCACCAAACCAGACAGACTTAGGGCTTTCCCGGATGCATTAAAGTCTGGACCATTCGGTTAATCGTGATCAAAATGATATGACCGGTAGTAATTAAGAAGTGCTTGATGTGGTCTAGACAGAATGTTGCCGCCTAACTAGTGTATACCCGACCAATAAAAATTATGAGCCACTTAATTGATCGTCTTGATCGTCTTACAACAAAGATCAAGGAAGAACCCGTTTCAATGCGCTGCCACACCGTCTGCTGTAAATGCACACTCACACTGTCTTCCATTGTTCTCTATTCTCACTCCCCTGTTCCCTCACTGTCCTCTCTGCCAGGTTCCGGTTTTCCCGAGCTCAAGGCCTACCTGCAGGGAGTCAAGATGGAGAACGCCTTCTCGCCGTTCACCTGTATGGGCAAGCTGGTGTTTTTGCCGATAATTCTCAGCTCGGCGCTGCCGCTGGGGCGAGAGGTGAGTCCATCTCCTCTCGTCCTCTGTCTTCTGTCTGGTCTCTGTGACCGATGGGCTCAAGACCGCTGTGTTTCGCTTCTGGACGGCCTCAACGAGACTCACAAACACAGCTGCAGACCTGTGTTTGTTTTGTTCTCCCAGACCGAGCTTTGATCGCAGGGCCGCCCTGTTTGTTTTCCTGTGTTGAATTTCGATGGCCGGATGGCTTTTCAATGGCGGTGACCTCATCGAACGAACTCGCACCATGGAACTAGGACCTCGTGACATGTCAACTTGTCAGAGCTTTGAGTCGGCCTCAGACTGACATCCGGCTGCTGTGGTGTCCTGATGCGATCCGTCATGATTTACAGTGATTAACATGTTTCAGTCAATAAGTGTTCCCAGCTACCCTCCTGGCCTATTATGACCTGACCTGACCTGACCCCGTCTCCCCAGGGTCCAATGACTCATGTCGCAGCCATTTTCGCGCTGTTCATCACCAAGATCTTCAAGGACATTTCTGTGGAGGAGCTGGAGCGACACACTGGAAATGAATTGGTGGCTGCCGCGTGCACCATCGGTGTGGCCGTCACCTACGGAGCGCCAGTAGGAGGTTAGTGGACAAGGGGAGAGGGGTGAGGCTGGGTGGATGCCGATGGCTGTGTGGTATCGATGACCGTGGGGTAGATGTAACGCCTTCTTTTACTGTTGATGTGGTCCATGCAGACGTTATAAAGTTTAGCCGAACTACTAGAGCTTTGAAAGAAAAAAACGACGGCTGCTAGAGCTGTTCAGCGAATATTGCCACAGCTGTAACTTTGTTTTAGCCATTTCCTCGGATTGTCGATCTCAATTATTACTTGTTGCGATACCTTCTGATTGCATCGATACTTGCCTACTTCGAGAAGCGTATCCCGCAGTATTGACTCTGTTCGTCTCTCACGACTCCGGCCAGGAGTTCTGTTTAGTATCGAGGCGACGCGCACCTATTTCGCGGTCCGCAACTACTGGCGTGGCTTCTTCGCCGCGGTGTGCGGCACCGTGTTCTACAAGGGCCTCTCCCAGATGTACCTAGGAATAGGTGGGTTAGGCGCCGCCCGCCGTCCGCGGCAGGCGGGGGCGGTGGGGTAGCTGAGGGTGCACTGGGTGGTACATTTGGTACCGGGCCGGCGTAGATGGCTATGTTTTTTGTTTTCTGTTGTTGGACATAATTTTGGGCCGATTTTATGCAGCTGGTTAAGGGTTGTGGTGTGCTTGGTTGTTATTAATTGCTAAATATTTTATTTTGCATCAATAAATAAATCTGTCTTGAAATAAGTTAACTCAACAAAAAACATTTTCTATCGTCAATAGGCCATGAAAACGCTTACTTTTTATTTTCGTAGAATGCATACATCTGCACCAGGTAGTTGTGAGCTGAGATGATCTGGCCGGTAACAGTCGTTTTGCCGCTGCACGTTTCTAACCCCTTCTTCGATCTTTATATAGCGCATGCGCTTTTACACCGCTCCACTTGTTTGGAATCTGAGCTGATTGTTGTGCGACTGGCTTTTTGCAGACATTTTGCCGATGTACAAAGAGACTTACACGGAGCCGCTGCCGTTCAACTTCGAGTTTCTGGGCATCTCCATAGCCATCGGGTAATACACCCAGCAGTCGATCATCGTGTGGGCCGTTAGACTTGTGTGTGGCGAGCGACGTCAGGGGTCGCAGCAGCATGTCACAAAATATTTTGGGGAGTTGAACAACGTGTCTAAAAAAGAACAAATATAATGAGGATGTAAGGACGCATAAAAGCGTAGACGTAGACGTAATGTTACTGTCATTTGTGACCATAGCACTACAAAGACCTAAATGTTTTCCGCCTCCATTTTTCTTGTAGTTACCATCCAACAATCATAATGGGTAATGACCATTTTAACAATAAGTATGTAGTTCATTCTACCAGTGTCATTTGCATCAGCATGTATTTGTGTCCTAGACTGTGTCGACTGCGCCCGCTTCAGTCTCAGTCGTGTTCAGACTGTGACTGTGTTCCTTGTTCGTTAGCCTGTTGGGGCCTGGCTGTGCGTCTCAGGCTGACTGTAAGGTGCCCGGGCTCTCGGTCTGGCTGGAAGGGTCTGGGGCCCAGGAGAGTCTGGCTCAGTCTCTCTGTATTTTATTCTCTGTCAGCCTGCAATGTGAACTGGTGGGACCTGAATTGATCGGCCTGTTTGAACCTGATGACTGTGTTTGGTTCTCGGTCAGCCTCCTGTGCGGCCTGCTCGGCCCCGGCTGGGTCTGTCTCAGTCTCTGACTGTTTGTGTCTGACCAATTGACCATCCATCAGCCTCCTGTGCGGTCTGCTCGGTCCCGGCTGGGTCTGTCCCAGTCTCTGACTGTTTGTGTCTGACTTTCCATCAGCCTCCTGTGCGGCCTGCTCGGCCCCGGCTGGGTCTGTCTCAGTCTCTGACTGTTTGTGTCTGACCAATTGACCATCTATCAGCCTCCTGTGCGGCCTGCTCGGTCCCGGCTGGGTGTGGCTCCACCGGCACCTGGGCTACCTTCTGCAGAAGCTGAACTCGATGTCACCCGTCTGCCGCTGCTGCTGCACCGCTCCAAAACCGACAAAGGATGAGAAGGCCGGCGGACAGGCGGAGCAGAAACAACAGAAGAAGAAGCGCTCCTGCAGCCTCGGGTACGTTGGGAGATCAACCGAATAGGGTCTCATAGAGTAGCATGAGTAAAGGTCAGCTAGGTTCAGACCAGGTCAGACTGGATCAGGGACGCTAGTTGAAGCGAATCAATCCCCCATCAGTACTCACCAGTCCGATACTTTGGTCAAGGTTTGCTTGCAAGAGACGATGGTGATGATATATGCTGGATGCTAGATGCTTTTTTTCTGATCTAAGCTGTTAATGACGGACGTAAACGCGGAAGCTTGCCTCCTTTGCTGGCGTCTATCGGACACGGTCACAACATGTGGTCGACCCCTCCGGCGGCGTTCCAACTCTTCTGTGCCGTCTGACCTCCCTCCGTTCTGCGACCACAGAGTGAAGACGCACCCTGTGACGGTGTTCCGCTGTCTCTACAACATCGGCATCTGCCTGGTGATCGCGGCCGCCGTGCTGCCCTGGAGGGACGGATACTCGCCCCTGATGTCCCACATCTCCGGCAGACAGCAGGTGAGTTAGTTACGGCAGGGGAGTTAGTTACGGCCGTACTGCCGTGGAGGGATGGATACTCGCCTCTGATGTCACACATCTCCGGCAGACAACAGGTGAGATAGTTACGACAGGGGAGTTAGTTACGGCCGTACTGCCGTGGAGGGATGGATACTCGCCCCTGATGTCACACATCTCCGGCAGACAACAGGTGAGATAGTTACGGCAGGGGAGTTAGTTACGGCCGTACTGCCGTGGAGGGATGGATACTCGCCCCTGATGTCACACATCTCCGGCAGACAACAGGTGAGATAGTTACGGCAGGGGAGTTAGTTACGGCCGTACTGCCGTGGAGGGATGGATACTCGCCCCTGATGTCACACATCTCCGGCAGACAACAGGTGAGATAGTTACGGCAGGGGAGTTAGTTACGGCCGTACTGCCGTGGAGGGATGGATACTCGCCTCTGATGTCCCACATCTCCGGCAGACAGCAGGTGAGATAGTTACGTCAGGGGAGTTAGTTACGGCCGTACTGCCGTGGAGGGATGGATACTCGCCCCTGATGTCACACATCTCCGGCAGACAACAGGTGAGATAGTTACGGCAGGGGAGTTAGTTACGGCCGTACTGCCGTGGAGGGATGGATACTCGCCCCTGATGTCACACATCTCCGGCAGACAACAGGTGAGATAGTTACGGCAGGGGAGTTAGTTACGGCCGTACTGCCGTGGAGGGATGGATACTCGCCCCTGATGTCACACATCTCCGGCAGACAACAGGTGAGATAGTTACGGCAGGGGAGTTAGTTACGGCCGTACTGCCGTGGAGGGATGGATACTCGCCCCTGATGTCACACATCTCCGGCAGACAACAGGTGAGATAGTTACGGCAGGGGAGTTAGTTACGGCCGTACTGCCGTGGAGGGATGGATACTCGCCCCTGATGTCACACATCTCCGGCAGACAACAGGTGAGATAGTTACGGCAGGGGAGTTAGTTACGGCCGCACTGCCGTGGAGGGACGGATACTCGCCTCTAATGTCCCACATCTCCGGCAGACAACAGGTGAGATAGTTACGGCAGGGGAGTTAGTTACGGCCGTACTGCCGTGGAGGGACGGATACTCGCCTCTGATGTCCCACATCTCCGGCAGACAACAGGTGAGATAGTTACGGCAGGGGAGTTAGTTACGGCCGTACTGCCGTGGAGGGACGGATACTCGCCTCTGATGTCCCACATCTCCGGCAGACAACAGGTGAGATAGTTACGGCAGGGGAGTTAGTTACGGCCGTGCTGCCGTGGAGGGACGGATACTCGCCCCTGATGTCCCACATCTCCGGCAGACAGCAGGTGAGTCAGTTCAGTTACAGCGAGTTCAATCACAGCAGGTGAACATTGTCCCATAATTCCTTCTAAAAAAGCCCGTAGCATAGCTGACGCTGTGTAATATGTATATTGCTGACGCCACCCTCTACTTCCCGTTCTTTCAGATGACGGATCTGATGGCCAACATCTCCTGGAAGCTACCGCCGCTCCCGTCACCCTCCTGTGTGTCCTCGGAGGGCAATGAGCCGCTCAACTGCACGGCCGGCCTGCCGTGCCCCGCCGAGGACGACCCGGAGGACTGCGAGGACCCCCCGGGGCTCACCGACCACCAGAAGGCCACCAGGGACCGGACGGAGGAGATTGCCGCCCGATGGACCGACGACTTCGCGCTCGACTACCGAGCCGTGCTCGTGCTGTATGCGCTCTTCTATGTGAGTGTTGTGATTCTATTCTTCAACACGCGCTGTCCTACGAGTGTGCGAGCTTGTACTGAGTGAAGGGTCAGTAGCGGAAGCGGGCTTGCTCTGAATACATTTCATCGGTGCCAGGAGCCATAAATCTTGTGAATTTTGATCGGGCCCTGTTACCGTCTTTGCTGTGTCTTTGGTCGACGGATGCTGTCTCTTTGATAAACCCCGAACTATACCTTTCCTCATTGTGACGTTTCCTGTCTATTCCCAGGCGTTCGGCACGCTGCTCTGTGCCAGTGTGACGCTGCCGACGGGCGCGCTCATACCCAGCTTCAAGGTCGGCGTGGCCATCGGTCGGCTGCTGGGGGAGTTTTACTGCACGTACCGCATGTCGGTCTGTCTGCCCAACCCGGCCGTCATTAGTGAGTATTAACCCGAGTAGGGGGAGTTTTACTGCACGTACCGCCTGTCGGTCTGCCTGCCCAACCCGGCCGTCATCAGTGAGTAATGAGTATTAACCCGAGTATGTAGGGGGAGTTTTACTGCACGTACCGCATGTCGGTCTGCCTGCCCAACCCGGCCGTCATCAGTGAGTTGCTACTTCTTCATCTCCCTGGCCTCGCCAGCGAGTGAATGTCGGGTCACACACAGTATCGGTTCACTTTGTCCGGCTGTTTTTGTTTAATAAACCGTTGATCGGTATTCTGAAGGAGCGATTTCCCGTCAAGTTGACATACGTTTTTGTTATTCCGAACGTTTTAAGAATGTCGCAAGCCTCTGTAGCTGACGCATCATGCATCCATTCGAGTCGTACGGCTGCCTTTAGTGAATCGTTTGCTCCTTAGCATTGACAATCTCATTTTTTGCACTCTTTACTCCTACCTGGTGTTGTAATGTAGTTTGTTTCTCCTGAATGTGCAGCAATAACCTGTGCGATACTATAAGTGAACTTTGACCTATGTGACCTTTGACCCCTGTGACCTGTGTTCTGACCTGTCCCTTCCCCTTTTCCCCAGGCGGGTTCGCGTGTATGTGCGGCGCGGCTCTAACTGGCGCCATCACCCACTCCATCTCCATATCGGTGATCGTGTTCGAGCTGACCGGCCAGATCACCTACGTGCTGCCCATCCTGATCTCGGTGCTGGTGGCCAACGCGCTGGCCCGCCACCTGCAGCCGTCCTTCTTCGACAGCGTCATCAAGTCCAAAAAGATCACCGTGCTGCCCAAAATGGTGCTCTCCAAAATCCCAGGAGGTGAGAGGAATAGTCAGGCGGGCCGAATAGATTGGTTCCGTACATCTGTGATGTGATGAAATTCCCGAATAATTGGGTGACAGCCGGCTAAAGGGTATTATGTATACTGTCTTCGGACCAATCGTCAGTTTTCTTGTTGGCTTGTGTAGATATCGATTTTCAGCAATGTTCCCATGGGAATGATATTTTAAACTCCTTATAACCTCATCGGTATTTCTTTGCTAATGTTATGTAGATTTAAAAAGGGACCCTCCCACCTTCAAAAAAGTTAATGAATTGGCATGAAAGTGATGTCGCTTGGTTAAGAAAGAGCAAAAACAAATATCTACCAAATTTCATCGAAAAATATTCACCGGTTTTCAAGATATTAGACTTTTATTTTTGTTTACTTTTTGGGATCTCCGCTGTTCCTAGCGACTTTATTTGAAAGTGCGGCATTTGTTGCGCGCAAAGCAGCCTATACCACCGCGTGTTACAAAACGTTTTAGTCAAACATTTAAAAATCGTTAGATATCTGCGATGACGTCACACATTCAGAGGGGTATTCCTATGCATTAGCCCCTCTGAATCAAAATGCTGCAATTTTGAAATTCAATATTTCCGATTTAAGGCATTTCTCGATGTTGTGAGTGCCGAAACCGGTAATTGTGAGCCAGGGACCCCATTTTGGCTATCTCAACTCAAATCTAATGTTAAGGTGGGAGGGTCCCTTTAAAGGGCGGTTTTACCGCTAAGCTTACTTTGCGCCCATGA
The DNA here is from genome assembly GCF_019059575.1 of Amphibalanus amphitrite. Classification (NCBI taxonomy): domain Eukaryota; kingdom Metazoa; phylum Arthropoda; class Thecostraca; order Balanomorpha; family Balanidae; genus Amphibalanus; species Amphibalanus amphitrite. The sequence continues at coordinate 650,676 of NW_024881688.1, forward strand.
TACGGTTTCAAGGTACCAAACCACCTCGCTTTCCATTTCTTAACGTGTTTTCGACCCCAGGCTACGCCAATATCCGCGTCCAGGACCTGATGTCCAACGTGTTAATGTATGTGTGACCCCCCTCTCCCGCAGGTTACGCCAATATTCGCGCCCAGGACCTGATGTCCACCGAGTTCCGCGTGTTCACACAGCGGGCCACCCTGAACAGCCTGAGGAAGATGGTGCGCTACGTACACGACCCGGCCAAGGTGCTGCCGCTCGTCGACGACGAAGGTATGGAGGAAGGGAGAGTGGGGCAGGGGAATAGGGCGTCTCTGGGGAACGAGAAGGGACGGAGAGGGGGTGTGGGGCAGACAGAAAATATTTCAGGCTGTTTTTAACGTTTGACGAAACAAGCTGTTTTTATGTTGGTAGTGTGTTTCCAGTGCTGTATATTGGATAATGTAGCCTGGAATGGTGAGGCAACTACCATCCCTGTTGGTGCCACCCCTGTTGGAGTTCTATAGCCTTGGTTGGTGCTCAGTGCTCACCTCTGTTATACTTCTCCGTCCGGCAGTGAGCATGGAGCCGCTCGGATTGGTGCACGTCCGTCGGGTCCGCCGCCTGCTCCGCGAGGAGCTGGGTCAGCTGGCCTGGAACAGGGACAAGCCGCGCGTCTATCTCACCATGAACGCCTTCAAGTGAGTTAGAACTCCCCACGGCAGCGGACGGGTCCTGTAGGATTACGTGAGCTACAAATCCCCTACTGCACCGGGCGGGCCCAGTAGAAATAAGCTGGCTCGGAACAGGTAACAGTAATGGTACAACAGTAATGATTCTTGATCCGTTAGAGTCGAGGATAACTATTACAAGATGCTAAAATATTATAATGCTCGTTTTCGTGAACATGTGACCTTCGTTAAAAGATTCAGTATGTGTAACTGTTGCCAGATTGCGATGCACCAGCCAGTAAGTAGGTATGTGAATTGACATTGCGTTATCTGGGCTGCTCGGGTGCCGTTTGAATTGAAGTTCATGAACATTTACATTATGCATGTTGGTTTGGTCGGGCGATGGCATCATGAGGTGTGCTTTGGGACGGCTAGTGATACGGTGTTGGTGAAAGGATTTTCTTTGAGTTGGACCTCTCTTTATTAAATCTACGGAGGAGGTTTACCAAAGCATTCAAATTCTCTCTTCCTGCTTGCTTGCTGCTTAGGACTTTTTAATAGAAATGTTTGTCATTTACAAGAATAATTGATTTCTAGGAAGTTGTGTATATGCAGTCAATTTGGCGTCAGATTATGTCATCACCAGTGAACATACCAGCCGGTCAGTCCCTGCCCGCCGAAATATTCTTCTTCTGCCTATTAGTAACCGCCCCCCCCCCCTCCAACTCGCCAGGGCGCTGGACTGGGACCGCGTCCGTAACGCGCCGGCAGTGGGCCAGTTAGGCCTGGAGATTGACCGGCCGGGCTCCACGTCTCCCCGTCCCGGCTCACCGGCCGGTGACACCGCCTCTCCGACCTTGCCGAGACGCAACTCTGCGGGTCAGCTGGCCTTCGAGGACAGCCACCCGGAGACGTACTGCACCGTCAACACCGGACTCATGGACGGCGTCAAGGTAGGGCGCGTTAGCTCAGGGTGAGGTCAGGGTTGGAGCAGATCAGCACCAGTTTCTGTTGCGCTATATGCGACCCAAGCTGATGACTTACAGGCTGGTGTTAGTCCCTTTGTGCGTACCGTGTCAGTAATTTTCGTGGGAATTATATATTTGGTAGAGATCTCACGTTCATAACACTAAATCCTTTCACTGAGGTAGTTTTAAGTCCTATCCAGGGTGACGACATCGCTGACCCCTCTCCCCTATCCCGGCAGGCACGTCTGATGGCCCGGAAGCGCGGGCCAGCTCATCTGATCGTCCCCCGTCGACCCATTAACGTGCGCGGCCAGCGGGCGGGTCCGGAGGCGCCGTTGGGCCCGCTGACGACCGTTCAGGAGACGCCGCACGAGCCGGCGGCGGCGGCGGGCGGCCGCCGGTCGCGGTTCGTCATTAGGCGGGTGGAGGAGAGCGCCGCCGCCACCTCTGAGGCCGAGAAGGAGCCGCTGATGGCGCCCGAGATACAGGTCAACGGAGCGGGAGAGGGGCAGGTCAGTGCGGAGGAGCGGGAGAGAGACGGTGGCTTTGGAACCGATGTGAGCAGCGTCATATTTGAGATTTTTACGTTGCAAGTTCATGATGTTCTTTTAGATGTGACGCTTCACGCTCTGGATGCGAATGTCCATATGACGACTTGTTTTTCACCAGATTATCGATGCGAAGCATTTCTTCGGTCCGTTGGATGCTGATAACTGACATTACACCATGTCCTCCGCAGAAATGTAACGGCTCGGCCGGGGACGCAGACGACAGCGCCATCTCCAGCGGCGATGTGACTACAGCGACACCGTCAGATGGCAGCAGGGGTCACCGGCGCTCGGCCTCGGACGCGCTCCTCCAGAGCAGCACCCACCCTGACGGCACGCCGCGGCGCAAGGCCAGCGACCCAAACGACGTGTACGACTCGCTGGTCTCCAACTGCTCGCGGGCCAGCCGGCTGAGGGACGGCATCGCCAAGATGCTGCCCAAACGCTCCGGGAACCTGAACCTGGAGGAGCGGAAGCAGAACGCCCAGCAGCGGCTGAACCGCCAGTTCAGCCTGTCCGACCTGCACCAGGGGTGAGTCATTGTGCTGGAGAGGGTGTTGGGATCGTACTTAAAGCAATGACACAATCACACATTTGACAGCTGAGCGATGCTAAATGGAATATGCAAGAAGCATGAGGTGCACCAAGACATTATTATACACCATTTATAGCAGTTAGTGATCTCGTACTTATGCCTTAGTATTCATTCAGTACTTCTCGACATTTTTTTTCGTCATCGTTCGTTATTAAGTAATCTTCCCTTCACATTTACCGCCGTTGTGGATACGGTCGACGCACACCTCACGAATGTATGGCGATCCAGGAACCCCAGCGCCCCCGCCGACCCCCCGGCTCTAACGGCCGGTCGGCGGGTCACCCTGAGGCGACAATGGAGGTCACTGCGACTGCGCGGTGACCCTGACCACCACGTCAGGTCAGCTGTTAGAGTCTAAGGAGAGAGGTTGCGCTCGGGAGCACATTCGTATCGCCCTGCCGTCCTTCAGTGACAGGGAACGGAGCAGGACACTAACACCCTCGGAGCGTCCCCGGCGGAGATATCATTTTTTTGTGGTTTTTGTTTGTTTAGTGTGACTTGTGACAGAAAAGTCCCGGTCAGTTTGGTCTGGACTGGTTGTCGCCACCTGCGAACCCTTACCTCCTAACCCGTGTGCATTTGTTGAGTTTTTGTGTGCGTGGCACGGCGTGATTGGTCTGCGTTGGTTTTCACTCCTAAGACGATCTGATTTGTGTGGTTTGATGATGTCCGCATGTCAATGGATGTTCTAATGTTGACGCCATCGGCGCAGCACTGTGTCCCCATCCCATCTCCTCGTTGGGAGCACACATAATTTTCAGTTTCTCTCACATGACCGCCGTATATTCTCAAATTCCTTCTTACTTACACCATGGATTTCAGGTATCGTGCCATGGTTCCCTCCCCTTCCCAACACCGTAGCAATCGGATTTATTTGACTTCGAAAAAGTATGCGTCTCGCGAAGGAAGATGTACATACCTGCCTTCTGCACGTAACACGTTGGACATCGACGCTACTGTACGGGTAGCGATGAATGCCTTATAGCATGATTTGCAACTTTGTGTGTTTGCTTTAAATACGCGGATCGGTGAGTTCCTGACTTCGCCGCTTGATACGGTGAATCTGAAGGCACCTCACCGTTGTGTGTGATTAACGTGGTGTCGCACTAAAATTACACCTGTGCTATCCTGCCCATCGCGACGGATACTGCGTTTGGCCGCCGTGCGCTCGGCACCGAATCTTATTTCGGGAGGGGGAGGGGGGCAAGTTTCTAATAGATACTTCTGCCGTCATTGATTCAAAGCGACCAATTTAGATGTTCGGGTAAATGTAAGTCAAAGCCGTTATTGTTGAAGATCGGAGCCGTAGCCAAGCTGTTCCAGCTTTCACAGCTCAGCATTTTTCCAAACATCATTTCATTCAAATATCATTTTCTAATATCATTTCGGTCATAACACCTACCCTTTTGACTGCATTGCTCTCGCTGTGTTCTGATGTTTCTCGTTGTTTTTTTTTTTACAGAGAGGGCGACACTATGAACATGACGCAGTTCTTCCAACGAACCCTGGACAGGACGTCCAACATCTTCAGCGGCATGAAGAGCACGGTAAGGAAGGATGTCATTTCGGCGTCTGTGGGAATGGCAAATCTAATGTTGTCTTAACTGTTTGATGGAGGTGCCGGAAGAAAAGTTTTAGGGTGTTTCTGACGCACAACCTATAAAGATATATGACCTTTGGAAAGTAGAACTGGAAGTACCGGTTTGAATAGGTGCAGCAAGTGCCCATGCGAAACAAGACAGAGCCCCCTCCCTCTGACCTCCCCGCCCTCCCCCGCTCAGGAGCCCAGTGAGACCGAGGTGCGTCTGCGGCCGGTCCCGTCCCCCTGACCTCTCCCCTCCCTCAATAGGAGCCCAGTGAGACCGAGGTGCGTCTGCGGCGGTCACTGTCCCCCTGACCTCCCCCTCCCCCGGTCAGGAGCCCAGTGAGACGGAGGTGCGTCTGCGGCGGGTCCCGTCCCCCTGACCTCCCCCTCCCCCGCTCAGGAGCCCAGTGAGACCGAGGTGCGTCTGCGGCGGGCCTGGCGGCGGCGCCAGCTGAACCGCGAGGTTGAGCTGCGCGAGGTGATCGAGATCGACCCGTTCCCGCTGGCCGTCAACGTGGACACGCCACTGGTGCAGATACACAAGATGTTCGCCATGCTGTGCGCCAACCGGATGTACGTGATGGACCGGCGCCGGCTGGTCGGCTGTCTGACCCTGCAGAGGGTGAGTACGGGGGAGGGAGAAGAGAGGGAGGATGGAAAGGGGAGAACATGGTCGGCTGGCTCACCCTTCAGGGGGTGAGGCTGGAGGAGACGGGGAAATTTAGCTATGAAACCACTCTGCCTTTTGTAGCTCAACTCAGCAATAGCTCTTTTGTAGCTATTGTAGGAATTCTCGGCCTGTTGTTCGTTTTCCTGCCCTGTGCGGTGTCCACACTGGCGGTCCCAGGGGGGGGGGGGCCACGGGGGCCATGGCCCCCCCTTTGGTGCTGAAAGGTGGGGCCATACTATCTTTTGGCCCCACCTTTCAGATCGAGCAAAAGTCCTAGAAAAGCTTTTCGTATGTTTCATTTTCTTTCTTGCGCCATCAAAGGACGTAAATTTCACTCATGAGTGGGCTCAGTTTCGCATTCTGTCAATTTGGCGGTCAGCGTCGCTGGCACCGGTTCACGAGTATGGCCGGATCTTATATGGAATATCAGCGTGGGTTTACTTGAGGCTCTCGTAGGCCCAGCAATGGCTGGCATGAGACCCTCTTCGGCAGTGGTGGGTGGGCCCTGCTAAAGGAGATTGGCTCTAAGACACTTAAGTAAGACCTCATGGGTTGGTGCTGTGCACCTCAGAAGCCCGGTGGTGACGCCGTATGCCGGCTTGGTTTCTTAAGGATTAGCGTGGGAACTCCGGGGCCTGCATAGAGTTTGCATGAGCTAGTATGTAATCTCAGAGGCATGTGTGTAATGTGTACACAGTGGCGGTCGCGGGGGGGGGGGGGGCATCAGGGCCATGCCCCCCCCCCAAAGGTCAATAAAGGGGGCCATCAAATCATCTGCCCCCCCCTCAAACAACCAATGGGCCCCCATATAGGTGTATGGGGCCCTGGTAATTATTCGATCGTCACGAGGCTCAAAAAACCCACATCCAGCTATTAATATAGCTCCCACACCGGTCTTTGAGCGTCCTACACTGACCTCTGAGGGAACTTCAGTGGCGGTCAAGCGCCCACGTTGACCGCTAAGAGCCTACATCAACCTCTGAGACCCCACATCTGGCCTATGAGGTTCCCTAACCGGCCTCAGGGGTCCCAACCGGCGTCTGAGGGTCTCACACCGGTCTCTGGTGGCCTTATTTCTGTCTGTGGTGTCCCAAGACGAACCTTTAGGTGCCAATGAGGGCCCCGCACTGGCTGCTGAAGACCCGGTGCCGGCCTCTAAGGGCCTGCATTGGCCTCTGAGGAGGGCCCATCTTGGCCTTTGAGGGCCCTCTGCTGGCCTCTGGGGTCCAACGACGGCTCATGCCGGTCTTTTAGGGCCCCACGCTGACCTCTGAGGGCCCATGTTGGCCTGTAATGACCCACATTAGCCTCTGAGAGCCCAACTCGGTCACTGATTGTCTCAAACTACTGGCCTTTATAGTTTGCAGGCCCTGTACTGGTCTCTGAGGGCCCTAAACTGGCCTCTACGTGAAAACATACATGGGTGGGTTTCTGAAGATCAGAGGGCTCACGTAGTCTCCGGCACAGCCTTACGTTGGTCCTGATCGAGATTACTTTACGTCCTGATGATCCCGCGCAGATTCCCTCATATTTCGACGTCGGGACCCCATGAGCCGGTGTGGGTCCTGGGGCTGGCAGAGACTGATGAAGTCCTTAGGGCTCAGGGCCAGTCTTTTTAGCAGTAGGACTAGGCAGGTTGAGTGAGCCCCAATAGAGCCGTTGCGAAGCCCCGCAGGAGTCGCGCGCGGCCCTCAGATGCCAATTTTGAAAGCTCGGAACCTGTAGGGGGTCTCCAGAGGTCGGTGTACCTACTCTCTCCCGCCGCCACATAACTAGGTATGTTACCTATATGGGTAAATGTCATAGTCTGAAAATGCTCTCTGGGTTTCACATGCTTGTTCAAAGCAAGAGGTATCTGTACTTTTCCGAATTGTTTTATAGTGGTAAGGTCATGAATCCGCGTGCCTGACCTTCCAGCATACCTATGCTACACCGATCCGTCGTCATGGTGCAGTGGCCCGACCGGTGGAAGCACCGTGGGACGGGAAATGGAACTGGTGATTTTGCCTTAAATTGAGCTTAAAGATTTCACGCAAGAATCAGATGGATGAAGCATAAGTAATGCCAACTGCATGGCACCTCGTGGACGTAAAAAATTAGCCGATCACCCCCCCCCCCCCCTCCCGGTGACGGACAAATGTTATGTCCCGCGAGTGTGACTTTGGCCCCCCCTTTTGCTAGCGGCTGCGACCGCCAGTGGGTGTCCATGGCCGCTGTTTGTCAGCCCGCCTTCCCGGTCCCTCCACTGACCTGTCCTCCCTTTCCCCTCACAGCTCTCGGAGTTCATCACGCGGGGCTGTGTGGATCAGCCGCCGGCGCCGCCCGCAGCCGAGCCGGACAAACACCCACCAACCGTGGCCAGACGGGACTCGCAGGACACCCTAGACGATGTCGACGAGGGGGTGTACGACACAATCACAGAGCCGCCCGGACCGCTGCCCACTGCGGCAGCAGCGACATCTGCCGTCTGAGCCGGGTACTTCGAGTTACAACCGCCGCCGATAGGTTCCCATGAATCGAGGGTTTTTAGGTTTTTAGCAAGTGTTGTTTCAAATGTTTCATGCATCTTTTTTAGAGAGTTGAGACGGGTGGTTTGCATCAAGCCATTCGCAGGTCGTTGGCTTTTTATAACTTATGAATACGAACAAAGTGACTGACGATGGTTTTGCTATAGTTGACTTAATAAAGAAAACCTTTTTATATAAAGTGTTTTTCGTCAAATATTGTATCGGTCACCTCCAACTAAAGGTAGTTCGATGTCCGGTTCGGTGAACAACGGACGCCAGTTGAACTCTTCCTGGGTAGCTTGTCATTCGACATGGACAACCTTAACCCTCGCGGGCCCGGGGGGGGGCGTTTTTCGCCCCCCTGGCGAATATTTGCGATAGCTCCCGAACGATTAGGGATAGGAAGGCGAAACTTTCAGTACCTTTTCTCCCATCCATTTGACATCTTCTGTAGTAAAAAATTTGGACCTAGCCCCCTTGATGACGTCACAAGGTCGATTTTTCTAAACCCCTGCACGGCAAACTTCGGCGTCACAGACGCGAACTTCAAATAGCTGCTAAAAATAGAGTTTTAGAGATAAAGACAAATTACGAAAACGGTTGTGTAGCGTTTGACCTAGAGAAAAATAGAAAAATAGTTTCGGTGACCTGAGGTCAGAGGTCAGGTCAACGACCCCGAAATGTGATTTTAGTTTTTCGCAAATAACTTCGACAAAAATGGTCCTAGAGCTACGGCAGTGGTACCATCGCATTCGCCTTGTCAAGCCGCGTCGAATGATATATATTTTATTTGGAAAAGGTCAAATTTTATGTTGACCTCATGTGACCTCGAATGACCTTTGGTTGACCTTGACACATGAAAGGTCGTTCATGGTGAATTTGTACCCGCTGATCACGAATCTGGCATCTATTTTCCTCTAAGCTTTCATTTAGAGCTTCCGGATGGCAAAATTGTCTTATTTATTATTACTAACTTGAATCAGTGAAATAGCCTCTAGCAAGGATACTCTTCTGTGACCTTGACCTTTGAGCAGCCTTGTATCGTAAGATGAACCACAAATAGGGAACTGATAAGCCTCAAAACATTTCAAAACATTTTGGAAGTTAGCACGCAAGATGTACGAAAAAGTGCAAAGTTTGAGGTCAATTTTGGGCGTGACCTTGACCTTGACCTTTGATTATGAGCACATTTTCGGAATCCTCAGATTCTCTTCTTTCGTTTGACACCCAATTTTGCCGGTTTGATGCATCCTGCCGTCCTCTAGAAGGCTTACTTTGAGATCACTACACATGTGCCGGTTTTTGCCTTTGACCTTGACCTCTGACCTTGAAAATTGACCTGAGGTCAAAAATTTTAGGTGCCCTAGAATCGTCTCGTAAGGACCTTTCGTTTGGTATCGCTTTTGTTTGCGTAGCTCCCTTATTTATGGAGTTAGACAGGGGGGGGCGAAAAACGCCCCCCCCCCGGGCTGCGGTGGTTGGGACTACCCCCCGGGCCCGGCCGGGTTAAACGCAGTAAGTCATATCTTTATATGATTTACCCTGCAATACGAGTATCGTCCAATGGACATCGCCAGTTACTGGAAGTAACGATATGGAAGGCGCCAACATTCATTGTCGTATCCAAGATACGCCCTATCACCGATGCGTAAGCGCACTGAAAACACGACCTGCAGACGATAAAATTGTCCAACCACAGCAGTGGACACTGGACCCATCGGTCCCCACCGCCGGCCCCCACCATCCTCTCCTCTCCTCTCCTCTCCTCTCCTCTCCTCTCCTCTCCTCTCCTCTCCTCTCCTCTCCTCTCCTCTCCCGGCGTCACGCATGACGGCGTGCAAAAGTGGCGCGCGCGGGACGGCGTGCGGCGCGGCTCCGTCAGCTGACGGCCGATTCAGGTCAGCGGGGCGGCGCTGACGCTCAGCGCTGACCGCCGCGAGGACACTCGTTGATCAGCGGAGCGCTGACGGCCCGCTGACAGCGGCTGGTTAGCTGATGAAATACGACGGCCGGCTGATGAGAAATGGTACGCGAATGGCGGATGTGTTTTGGAATATTCTGATAGGCGGTGATTAATTTGCGAAAACGGCTTATCATAAATCTTAGATCGTGTATCTCTATATTTAATTTGTCAACGCCCTCAATTTCAATTATTGATCCCAAGCTGTATTCCATGTGGTATTTATCGACATTTTGGCAGCATTTCGTTCCTATCGTTGATTGCCACGGTTCAGGTAGCTGCAAGCGCCAGTAACTGCCGACAACGTTGCCGGTGCCGCCGGCACTAGTGGGGTGCGGATAATTAGTTTTCAGGGAAAGTTACACCTTTCCACTGAAACTCAGGGGTAGGTCAGGGTGTGATAATGGCAATCCCACTATCGGCAGGTCAAAAGATAACGCTTGGCTAGCATCTTAGAGACCCAGCGACCCGGGCCTGTCACACTCCCTACCGCCGTACAGCGCGGGGATTTGTCAAACGCTCAATGGCACTGACACGCTCCATTTCTGCCGAGTGCCGGCAGAGTCGCGCATTTCTCCGGCGTTTCTGCCGCCTTTAGAACGTCTCCCAGCGAACGTAGCGCCGACAAATTGGACCAGGTCACACACGCCGGCGTACGTACATACCAGACGGGTGTCGGACCGTAAACTGAATCCCCCTAAGCGGGCCGTCTGCGAGGAGGTGCCACGTCTTGCTTTGTGTCCTCGTTCTCAGAAGAATGTCCCATATTCCATGGAGGAGATAGATCCGGGATAAGAAAGTCGCTTTTTCGATGTCAGACTTGCATAATCATGAAGCTTGTGATGACGTCTTCATATTACTCGACGATAAATCCGCATGCTCTTATTTACGCCATGCCTGCCGAATGACAAATCCATCTGCAAACACCTGCGTCACCTAACTGCAGGGTGCCTCGCAGGCCCTCGCTCAGCCGCTGGTGTGGGGTTATTACACCGCTATCTGGTGATCGCCGGCCGATCTCACGGCTCGGAGGTGTGCCGGTGCTACGGGCGGCGGCGCGGTACCGCCCACAACTCATCTGGGCGGGACGGACACCGGTTCACGGCGCCGGTATATCACGGCGCCGGCCCGTACAGAGCCAAATGGTACTCACGTCTGGAGCGAGGTGGTAGAGGCGCCGGAGAGCGGGTACGGACGGCTTTTGATGTCCGGGATACGACCGGCATTTGATCCGTTCATCCCCGGACACGCCTCGTCGGGGTCACATGGTGGCTGGATGGTCAAACCAGCTCACTGATCAGTTCAGGTGCTCTGCAACGACAAGAGAGGCGACTGTTAGTATGTGGCCTGAGTGATCATGCCTGTGGATCGGTGTAGGGGCCGGCAATATGACAATACAGCAAAGCTAACTGTCCCCAGGCCATCGGTAAGATTAACTGTTTATAGAGTTTGCACCATTTACTGAGGACAGAAAAACATCCAAAGTTCCAACAAATTGACACTGCGACGGCGACGCTCCTTTTCATGAGGTCCGAGACCACTGTATGCGGGGCGAATCGGACCGACGCTCTCCGGCAGGACCGTCCCCTATCCACGAGCTCTGGCCGTATGCAGATTGCAGGGCCTTTCCACGGGTTCCACGAGGTCCGTCCGTATGCAGGCCGGCCCGGCGCGGTCACGGCCCGGTTTCTCCGGTCGGAATGTGACCTTGTCGGTCAGTGGCCGGGGAAGGTCGGCGGCCGACCCGACCTGTCCGGAGCGGACGTACTCTGCAGGAGAGATTGAGAGCAGCTCCACCGCCGGAGGTCGCCGCCTCTGTGGGTCAGTCCGGCTGGCAACACTGCAGACCCGTGGCGTGTGTACTCGGTAGTGAGTCAGGCCACCGCACTGACGTGGGATGGGCTTCTCAACACCGCAGGTTCATGGGCACTCGCTGAGTCTGGCCACTCAACTGAGCTTCAACATTAAAAACATGTGCCAGTCTGTTTGTACGGATTGACATGGGCTGAGCTCAGGCAGACACTCACTGACCGACAGTCTATTGGGTTATTTGGATGTGTGGGATGCGCCAGCTGCACTGTGGGTGGGTGGAGTCAGGACTGGTCATCGGTGGGTGCAGTCGCTGACAGGGCGGTTATGGGGGCCATACTTCGGACTGAAACCAGCACTGCAGTTAGGTTGACGCACGTATGAGTGGGTGGTTAATCAAGGGGTATGAGTTGGCGTAATGCAAGGCTAACCGACGTGAAACATGGTTATTACGAGAAAAAGAGTCTCATGGTCGAATGAATGAAATAGAGAAGATTCCGCCTCATATCCCGTGACCCGTCGGACAATTGCCTCTGTTCTGTCGAGTGAATCTGGGCAGATGTCAGATGACGGTTTCAGCCTCATCTTGGCACACCGATATATGTGAAAAGTACGCGCCCGTGCGCGCCCCGTCCCGTAGTACGTGCACTACATACACCGTTTATGTCCGGAGCGAGGCGCCGCGTTTTTATGTCGGTCGCCGCACAGCCAGCGTTTTTGTCAGACACCAAAAACTGCTCCGGGAAACGCAAACACTTTCGCTGTCGTGTCCGTGTTTCTACATTCACACACCTGACCATGCGGTGGGCATTTAACCCTCGCCCGCACATGCCATTTTCCCATCCTAGAACGCACATGGGGGGGGGGTGGTTGCCACCCCCCCCCCCGCGCCATTTCGTTCCTGTTGGAGATAGAGCTTAGCAGTAAAGACCAAAAAGATTCTTTGGGAAGAGACGAATCCAATGATACCCAGTTTTACCTTCTCAGGTCAGTCATTGACCTTCCAGGTCAGGTCAAACTAAAAAATGTTGCTGTTTTGGGTCACCGTTGGATATCAAGTGCGCTGCTTATCAAATACCGAAGACGATGCTGTTTTCTGGTGCCAAGCCAGCTAGAACCTCTTTGTCACACTATCCGACCAGAACTTTGCTGCTGAGGTCATTTCAGGTCAAGTTAGGTAAAGGTCAATTATATGTGTTTGTATGTCTGTGTGTGTCTGTGTGTATACTGATGTGTGCACCGATTGTTTTTGGGTCCATATCACATGAAATCATGATCTGAGAAGCTTTTACCAAAAATGCAGTAAAAAAAACTTCACAAAAAGTAAATTCAGCTTGCCTAAAACGCAATTATCTTAGATGACCTAGGTTGACCTTGACCATAGACCTCTGTATACAGAGGTCTATGCCTTGACCCTGACCTTGACCCCTGTACATCGTCGAACAACATGTTCCATGATAGGTGGGAGGTAAGACTGGCAAAAAAGGCCGAAATCAGGGTGTCAAAAGCTCACAAGGCCCATGGCAAACGCAAGATGTTGAGAATTGGCCATTTGGGTCATGACATGACCTGAAAAACAAGGTCATATCTCCGAAACCAAAAATCACAGAAACTTGAAATTTTCAGTGGACATCAAGGAAGGATAGACGAGCAGCTATACGAAAAATCAGCCTTCTAGCTCTAAAAATGTTGAGTGCAGAGCAGAAAGACTGCCTGGGGGGGGTGGCAACCCCCCCCCCCATGTGCGGGCGAGGGTTAAAGGACCCGTCCGCACACGCGCGCTAGTGGCCGATTTTTCTCGGTCATTGAACTGATGTGATGATAACAAGATTATAGAGTAGCATCAGGCTTTGGAGTTTCATCCTGTGAATATTCCCACCAGTTCTGGGGCATATGAATGTTACATGGGAAGCCGAACCGATTATGGGCTGCCACGAAATCGCAGTTTTTAAAGACCGGTGTACAAAATAATTTAAAAAATAAACTCCAAAATAACGCTGATGTAGGTGATCGATCTTAAAGAATGCCGATTTAATGAAAGACGACCGGCAAGCCAACAAATAATCAGCATAATTTTGCCTGTGTCGGTTTTTGCTCGCGACAAACCCATGTTTTAAGAGTTAATTTATTGTTGATTAATCGTTTATTATTCAACAGCTTGTCTATCGATCGCAAAAATAACCAGGAATTGTCAGGACGAAAGCTCTCCTCATGCCTAGATTGCTGGCAACAAAACCAGCGTTTAAGCGCTCAATAAAAAAGCAAGTACGGGAACATTACAAAAACTTATAATACATAAAATACACTGCTACGGTACTTACCTACAGTGCGACACTAATAAGGTAGTCTTATTTCCCAGCAAACCACGGCAGCATGGTCGCGTCAGTTCCAGCTGAACCCATACACTCCTACACAGACCATAACATTTCTTCAGAGCAGCATGTAAGTACAGAAGACTATGTAGGTTCTCGCGTTTTGAATGCCAGAGCTGACAGCCCCCATTGTACGAGGGTGGTCCGACTGTACAGCCGCTCCGGCGCCGGGCACGCGACCGCCGCTCGGCCGTCCGGCTGGCCCCATTGCGGCCACTTTGCAGTCCATGCAGTCTGCCGTCCATCCGTGCCGGCCGTGAGCGGCGGTCACATTTAGGCCAGCTGGCCTCCCAGGGTGCCGGGGCGGTGGTGAGCGGTTCCACTGGGCCGCGTGACGTACCGTGTCACCGTGTCACTGGCCACGCTGTGACCGTGTCACTGTGTGACGGCCATGAGGCACTGACACGCCAGTCAGTCGTTTGTGGCAACCGCGATTTACTGCTCATATATCACAGGCCGGGCTAAATCGTTAGAGCATTAGTAGACACATCAGCAAAATATGAAAGTCACAAAAGGCGTGGCTGCCCCTTAGCACATGCTATCTACTCTCCTCATGCCATGTCACATGGCTTAGAAAATGCATTTCTTGGCAAGACATGGGTACATCAACATTAAATGCGTTTTTGTTGTTTTATTCGGTACACTTTGTGAGTATTGAGTATGCTGTTTTGAGCGATTGATCACCATAAGGAACCCATTGCGGCAAAAAAACTGTTGACTCTCGATATACCGTCTAAAAAGACGTCTCCTCGGATCATTTGAACCATGTCGGTCTGGATCAGCACATTGATTTTCCAGAACGAAGGAAAGTCGACAAAAAAATGTCCGACATCGGTTTCCTGGGAATGGCTATAAAGCCGCCGCGGGCGGACCGATTCAGTCACAGACGGACCGAATCGGGACCAATCGGCCGGCCGCGGCTCAAACTGTGACGGCGCGGTGGGAACCCGCCTTACGACTGGATGTCCTACAACAACTGGATCAGATGGCAGCTGTGCCCGGCCGTGGCGCCGCAACGACCAGCGACCCTATTTACGGGGTACGAACCGAATTGTCAGTAGAGCTTCCCGATCCGTTCAATAAACATCTCGGTGCGCGTTTGCATTTAGTATTGTTCCGATTATCCAACGATGTGAAGGGTAAGGGACGAGGGTAGGAATACCTATAGCGGAATGGCAGAGGTAGGAACGACGTAGGGTGCAAGAGTAAGAGTATATATAGGGTGCGGAAGGGTTCAGCAGACGAAATACGGTATTACAATGTAGCACAATAAAAGCTGCCCACAATTACGACAGCGATAACTTTAGTACAATGCTCAAACCACGCCAATATATTACGCAAGAGGCCAAAACACAAGATGCTGTTCATGTTCCGCTTTTTACTATGAGCACAAACCGAAACCATCACCTCACCCTTCATGACCACCGTCTCACAGCTTTCTCCGCTGGCAAATCGAACCCAAAACGTCCTGGTCAAACCGCGGGCTGTTAGCTCAGCCCGGCACACGCAGAACGTCTGTAAAACCCGGCTCATCACGCCGCAGCGCGGTCTACCATCAGGTGACGGTGAAAGGCGAGAGTGGCGAACGCGGCGCGCTCGTGACGATCACCCGGCGCGGCTCTTACGTCTGTGGTCGGGTTCTTGGCGTCCCCCGGGTCAGGAAATTGGCGGCGGCGACCCCCGGGGTGGGAAGGGAGAGGGGAGCGCAAACCGGTGGTGGTGGAGCGGTAATGTCGTCAGCTCGTGCAGCTCTCTCCCTCTCTCCCCCCCCCTCTCTCTCTCTCTCTCTCTCTCTCTCTCTCTCTCTCTCTCTCTCTCTCCCACCGTACGTGACGAACGGCCACCAGCAACAGTTGACAGCGGTGCTGTTGTCAGGAGCGGCTATCGATTCTCTCTCCCAGACGAAATCGAGCACTGTCATCTAATAGAGCCACTCTCCCCGCCACTCCAGCATTGTTAGGATGGCTGTTGATCGCTTAGACGGTCATCCCACCAGTCGTGCATCAATTTCACGGCGATGTTTGCGGGTAATATCTTGCCGTGACGGTGACAAAGTGGCCACTGTCGCTGGTCACAGCTGCTATAGAATAATGCGAGAAACGCATCCTCATTGGCTGGCTTGAGCTCTGCACTCTGCAGCCTTCACAGTAAACTGATCGTGAGTCCGTTGCGTTTTTGTGCGTAGCTGTAGTCTCCAAAAGATCCAATGCTTGTTCGCAATTTTTGGTGCTACATTTCTATGCGTTTCTGCAGTCTCCACCGTATGGTGCTGCTGTCGTGTGTTGTGCTGCAGTCTCACACCTGGCACTGATAGCCCGACTGCAGAGTAGCTCAGTCGGCTGCGCGGCTGATAAATTGCACTGTTTCACGGCACTGGCTGGCCATCCGTAAAACTGTGTCAGCAGCACGTGTCAACGCCGTGTGCCGGCCCGTCGGATATGACGTCACTGGCGACATCCCCGCTGAGCGAAGGGCCGGGCGCTGTCCTCAGCCTGTGGACAGCTCGCAGCGGGCGACACCCACTGAGACAACAGCGCCTCAGGCTCAAAGGACGACAGACAGGAATAGCCACCAGCCACCTCCCGCGGCTGAGCATTCGACTAACGGACAGACCGACAGCGGACACACAGACACACATACTGACTGAGGGCGACTGCTATGTCCGGCACCGGAACTGACGCTGCCGGCGGCCCGCGGCGGCCCTGGCGCGGGAACTGGAGCAGTCGGGCCGGTCCCACGCAGCGGCACCGCTCGGCGGGAGTTCAGCCGGCAGTGCGGAGTGCGGACACACCCGGTGGGGAGGAACACGTAGGGGGAATCGAGGAATGGCGCAACACCCGGCGAGGAGGAAGCGCAGCTGGAAGAATGGTAAAGCAACCAAAGAAAGGTGCAGCGAAACAACCAGAGGCTAACGGCAGAGTAATCAGGAATAAGAATGAACGAGTCAAATGAAACCAAAGAACATCAAGTCGCACCTACATCGCACTTCGGTGCCCCTAAACGTCCACCGTTTATTTCAGGCCGGCACAGCACTACAGCAGAAGCTGCTCTAAACCATCGACACTAAAGGGCTGAAGGCTCCGTCCTAACTTCTAGCGCCGACTCAGTGCTCCGACCGGGTCGGGCTGCCCACGTCCGGGCCGTGCCGGTCTGATTTGCCCGCTAACTCGGCCGTCATCGGCGGGCGGCGGACTAATGGTCCGATACGGACCGGCGCCGCTCCGTTTCACCCGTCCCCACTGAGCTTTGAGAGGAGCTATAATCATCTATCCTTCTCCCTGCTCGCTGCTCTGCTCTCCCCTCCTTTCATCTTCCCGTGGCATATACTCTCTTCTCCTTCCTTCTTCTCATCTCTCCTCCGCTTTTCTATCATGTCCCTTCTATCCGCTCCTATCAGTTTATCTCCTCTCCTTCCCTGTCCTTGCCTCCCGTCTTCCTGTCCTATTATTGCCTCCCGTCTCCTCTCTCCTCCGCCTCCGTCTCCGTCGTTCTCCACGCGTCCGTCGCTGTCGGCGCCGCGGACCGTTGGCGCCCGCCGCCGGCCGTGTGCGGTGTCGGAGCTCGGCGAACCAGGCCAGCGCCCGCCGCCTTCTCACGGAAGGTCACGGCGCAGAGCGGACACGCGCTGGAACGGGGCGAGCCGCCAGGGGGGACGTGAACACGTGCCATATTCAACAGCCCCGGACAATAGCGGCCACCTGAGAGCGAGCCGTCTGCCTGTCGGGCAGTCAAATCTACTGCTGACGGACTGTGCATCGCTAATCTTTACTGGCTCTCATCCAACGCTCACCAAACGGAGTTTATTTACAGTTCAGCATCCACGATTACGCCAACCGTCAACCGTCCGCAATCCACCGTACACAATCCACCTTCGTATAGAATCATTTACCGTCTACCGGCGCACGCAGTCCTCGCTAACCACACGTCCACCCCCTCCCTCCCGCAATGGGCGGTCGGCGTCCTGGGAACCCAGCGGTCCGCAAGCTCTGTGTGTGTCTGTGTGGACACAGTATGACAGAGAGCACTCCTGAGACGCTGCTATGGTGACACGCGAACAGAGGCACAGCGGGACCGGCGAGAGACGCAGCGCGGTCGGCGAGAGACGCAGAGGCTCTTCATCAGTCCACACAATGGCACCGGCACACGTAAATGGGCCCGCGGGAACACACTGCGACACGGTGCAGATTGGGAAACGTAACTGATGGTGGCGGTTTTGGGATGGTGAGTTTGGGCGTGTTGGTGTTATGGTCGAAGTATGCCGTGGGCATGCTGGAGATATCAGATAGCTTATTTTGGGTTAATGAGTGTTCATCGATGCCTTAAGTTTGCACTTCATTATGTTTAATGACTGATTCAAATATGGTATTGCAGGAAATTTGAAATACGATCTGCTATGAGCAAGTTTTGAGTCACTAATCGGTCAATTCATTATGCATGACCAGAAGCAAATCAAATAACGGCCCGGCCACAGATGATGGCCTTTGAGTTCCTCCTTTCAGATTTTCACAGTCCATATTGTTAGGCCACCTGACTCTGAAGCACTGGAGTACTAGAGCTCTGGAGCTCTGAAGTCCTGGAGTTCTGGGGTTCGCGAGGTCACCAGGTTCCGGAGTCGGATGTCCCGCTGAGTCGTCGACCGCGTCGACCGGGCGCCGCAGCCCATCGCTCACACCGGCCGAAGCGGGAGGCGCCGACGAACAGGAGAAATCAAATTACGCTCACCTCGGCTCCGAGGTGGCTGACATGCTCACACTGCCATCCGGCAGGGCCCGAATTTATCTAGCGATTAACGGATGCTAATCAAAGCATCCTGCGCTTGCAGAACGTTTTTTATGTTATTTAACTTACCTATGTATGTAAGTGGCTGGCAAACCAGTGTGGTTACACGTTGGTAGGGGAAAATTTAAATAGGACTGTGTTCAGCTATGGCAGTTACATTTGCGGATTGTTTAATGTTATTAAACCTCAGCGACAGCCGACAGCCCCGCCGACGACCGGGCGTGTCGGCGGCGGTCGGCAGGGCGCCGGTCGTGTCAGGCCTGTTGACTCGGCCGCCGCCGCTCCTGACCGCCGCTTCTGACCGCCGTCTCACCGCTGACCCACTGAGGTGTAGCGGTACCGCCTGACCTTGTGACTACCCCGGGTCGGGCAGGCGCGCCGGCCGGCCGGGGCCTCCACAGGTGCGCCGGGACGCGCCGGGACGGCTGGAACGGAGAGCCAACGAGTGCCAATTATTCATTCAGACGCACCGACGTGTTGGCACATTTGCATGTGCGTATGCAAATGAACAAGGGATGCGATTGAGGGCGTTAAAGAACGTGTTGGGATGGCAGATCAAGATAAGATTTAAGTGAATGTTTTCATCCTAATTGAGAGGCGGAGGTAGGTAACCATGAAGCGGAAGCCGGCAAGAAATAGTTGGATGCAATTCGAGGAAAACACGAGATAACTGCTGCGCACAGGTTACGCTAGAGAGATGCCAGAAAATCGAGAGAAAGTGGCGCCGTTAAAAAGATGCGCTTCAGCGAAGCTGCAAATTACCGTTACTGTGGCGAAGGATTGGCGAACTCCTACTGGCAACCCGAAAGAAAATGTGTAGCATCTTTGAATCAGATATCTGGCATACTTGAAATAAGTTCGACCTCCATCTCACATAACAAAACAAGGACGCCGGCATTCAGCGAAGCGTTGTCATCGTCATAAACCTCAAGAAAGGTGCGAAAGGTGTAGCGTTACAGCGCTGACTGAAGTCGACCATGAGCCACTACTAACCTCTGTCCTCGTCGGCGGTCGGGCTGACCTATCAGTATCTCTTGTCGAATTTATGTGTGTCTTCAGCAACACATTGCCTATTCTATCCCTACTACAATATCTGTCCACCATCTTGTCATTCACCCGTATCCTGTCCGCCTGTAAGTACTATGTCCTGCTAGCTCATCTCTCTCGGCCCAGTCCTGTCTGATCCACCTTTCTCGGCCCTGTCCTGTCTGATCCATCTCTCTCGGTCCTGTCCTGCTAGCTCATCCCTCTCGGCCCTGTCCTGTCTCCGAAGGAGGCCGGCGCGCCGCCCGCCCGCCGGAGCTTCATTCGGGCCAACAGGACATGGCCATAAACCCGGCGCCGTCCCGCCGTCCCTCCGCTGTCGTCCAGGTGTCAGACCGGACACGGCGGGCCCGAGGGAGTCCGCCGCCTCTCCGCATCAGTGCGGGACACACTGCCCCACTCAGAGCCGACATTATAGCTCTGAAAGGCGCCGGCATTGTGTTACAGTCAGGCCAGAATGACTGAGAGGCCACCCTCGGCACCTGCCGATACCGGAGACGACACAGGCACGTGGCGCGCGGTAAATTGATACTGAGGAATCTGAGACACGTACGGGAGATTCCCGGCACGGCGACCTGCGACCCCGACGAACAACCGACGGCCGACGAAGGATCGGGTGTCTGCTGTCTGGGGGATCAGGTAACACATGAGTTATTTGATCGATAGGGGCTGGTAATCTACACTAACAAAGATGTGTGGATATCGGTGTGAGCTTGAATACCTAATTAATACCAGCCCTAACGAGTAACAATGGCCCGTTTACGCTCAAACAAATAAAGTGTTAAAGCCAAATAAATAAATGTCTTTTTCAATCATGATTCATGAGCGTTAGTTTGTTCCTTTGTTCTGCGCTACGAACAGGAGACATCGTGGAGCTCAAATGAATGACGAGAAACTTAGCCGACTATGCAAAAAGTCTCGAGCCCTATTCGAAATCGCAGCATGCTTCATCAGTTTTAGTCTCGAGAGTCGTTGATTTTAGGACAAAGCCCTCGTAAAGCATGTGGGTCACACGCGCCGGTAAGGCGAGCCCCAGCCAGGGCATATTTTAAGGATTTTTCACTGCGTCCCAAAGGTGGCATAGGGCACATGCTTTGATCGGAAAGGGCACATTGCAAGCGGAATAGTATATAATGCAAGTGAGATAATGTACAGATACATTGTGTACTGTGCTGGTGGAGGGGCACTGCAAGCGGGATATTGGGAGCGGGCTGTGATTGCTTTTGGCCAGTCCCGAAATTCGCCCAGTCGTAGTGCGTTCTTTATCCGCATTCAAAGGGCGGACCGGCGATTTAAAATGACATTTACATTGTTGTTAGTCACTCGTTTTCCTGAACGGCGTTGGGCGTGTTTGACCTCCCTTGACGCACCAAATTGTAGGTACCTATGCTTAGAGAATAAATATGAATATGCACATGATTAAAATGTGATACATACGTCTCTTCATGCGTTTTTCACCCTTATCAATTGATTCAAAATAGAGGTTGACGTGTGAAACATGGCCAATTTGCATTGAAGATACTATGTGTTTGAAATAATTAGGTGACGTAAGGTCAAACAGTACCCACCTAAGTTGTGACAAAAAATCATCGGATTTTAAAGCTACATAAAAAATCCATCATAGATTAATGCTTTGGATGAACGGATGCTTTGGATGCTTCGGATTTCGCTTCCTTACTGCCTATCATGTAATATAACCCAAACTTTTCCCAATGGAAGTTCCTTTGTTTAATTATTATGCCCAGAAATGTGTCGATTTTGTGCCATTTCCGGGCGCTTTGGGGGGGGGGGGAGCATGGCCCCGTGGCTTCCTCTATATCCTCCTATGGCCAGACGGCTATGACGGCCCTGATCTGACCGTATGCCATCAAATGTCAAACTTCGCAATGATGCGATATTTTTTTTTCGGAAAACGTGCCGGTATCTCAAAAACTATGATAGCTAGGAGGGCGCAATCGATAGGAGAAAAGCAATCGATATATCTTGAACAGCTCTTTCGTCAATATTTCGTCAGGATTGAGTTCAGATCAACGGTTAAGGCTCCATAGCCAAAAACGGGTAAAATTACAATTTTTGTCAATATTGGTTTCATGAAAAGCTTTTGAACTAAAAAAAGGTAGAGAATTTTCGTTTGCACGATCGTTCTTCTCTCATTTTTACCTCGAAATGTCAAGGTCAGAACTTGAGCTCACATTACGGTCATTTCGTGACCAAGATAGATCATGTCGCATATCAGTCAATGCGTTTCGATGAGGTACCTCAAAACAATGATACAATCCACTGTGCATGCAAAAGCCCTGTAGGGCCGGATTTTGGGCCAGGCTCCGGGCCTGTGGGCTCCAACTTGACATCTCTAAACAGGACTTTAGGGAAGGGCAGGACACAGAGTCTGAGCCCTAAGGACAGGGCAGGCACAGGCCATGAAGCTAAGCTAAGACGGATACTTGAGGGCTGGGTAGGATGCAGGGTCCGAGGGCAAGGCAAGGCGCGGGTCTGAGGCTATCATTACACAAGGCCGGAGAGTAGTGCAAGACACAGGGCCTTAGAACACCTGATGATCAACACACCTGATGGCAGGGCAACACGCAGGATCTTAGATCAGGGCAAGAAATAGTACCTAAAGGTAGAGCAAGACATAAGACACAGGTATGACACAAGGCCCGAAACACCGCCCACGTCTTGTCATACCTTCGGGCCCCGAAGGTATGACAAGACGTGGGCAGTGTTTCACGGACGTCGGACGCTGCTATCAAATTCCGCGAGCTGACGTCATACTTGTGGTAGTGTTTGAGCAATGGGCCTGTTGATGTCTCCATGGAAACCCAATTTGACACGTGTAATAGCAGCGTGCTGCTATCACCGGTGAAACAGGGCCAGGGTATGGGGGCTGAGGGTAGGGCAAGGCTCAGGGCATAGAGGCAGAACAAAGCACGGGTTCTGAGGACAGGTAAGGGCACGGGGCATGAGGACGGGAAACGGCACGGGACCTGAGGGCGGGAGACACCACAGGGCCTGATGACAGGGCAGGGCACAGCGCCTGAGAGCGGGCATGGGACACGAGACCTTAGGGCAATGCAGAATACAGGGCTTGAGGGCAGAGTAGGACACAGGGTCTGATGGCATGGGACGGCACAAGGCCTGACGACAGGGCAGAGCACAGCAACTTAGGGCGAGGCCGGGCACGGGTCTGAGGGCGATACAACGCATAAGGCTTAATGGCAGAATAGGGCACAGGGTCTAAGGGCAGGGCAATGCACATGAGGCCTGGAAGCAGAACATGACAGGACAGGGCCTGAGGCAGGGCAAGGCATTAGGCTCGAGGATGGGCGCGGGGCCGGGGCATGAGGACATGGGAAGGCACAAGGCCTGATGGCAGGGCAGGGCACAGTACCTGAAGACAAGGCAGCGGCACGGGGTCTGATGGCAGGACAAGTGTACAAGGCTTGAGGGCAGAGAAGGGCAGGGGCCCCAAACTAGGGTAGGGCAGGGCACGGGGCCAAAAGACGGGAAGGCAGCGCATCAAATTTCCAGGCAGAATATATAAAGTATCGTGTTTGAGGGCAGGGCAGAGCGGGGCACAGGGCCTGAAGAAAGGCCAGGGCAAGGTAAAAGACCTAAGGACAGGGCACTGGGCAGGGCACATATCCTAGGGGTATAGTAGGGAAGAACATAATAAGGTGTATGACCAAGGGTAGGGCAGGGCACAAGGACTGGAGAGGGCATGTATGTGCTTAGGTACATAGTAAATCAGGGCACAAAGCAATCGGAAAGCCAACATCTTTTACACAGTAAAAGACCGAGGCATGTTACTTATTTTTGCTCGCACTTTTCGGCTGAAACCGTGGCATTTCAGTGTGGGACGCAGTGGTCCAAATTTCGCGAGGGCTACGTCCCAAAGGCAGGGGGCTGCGTCCCAAAATGGGACGCAGTCAGTATGTTAAAATATGCCCTGGCCCCAGCAGAACTATTCATGGTATTCGGCCCTGGCGACGATCTCGGCGCGACTGAGCACACGGTCCCGAAGGCGCACAATTAACCCTCTCGGCGCCGGGGAGACGGGCGCTCCGTGTCTCCCGGGTCGTATTTCCGTGGTGCGGCCGTCCGCAGCACGCCGGGACCGCGGTGAGGCCCGTGTGTGTATGTAAGTACCGACAGAACATATCGGGACGGACCGGGCCGAGCCGCTGCCGACCGGCGGAGAGAGAGAGAGGTGATAGATGGATGGACCTGATGGGAATTCCGACTGAGAGTGCCGGCAAACGACCCTCCCAACGTACCGGCTGCCGCGGGCGAGCACGATATCTCCGTGGTTAAAAAAGGGATTTGTCGGAAATTAAAATGGTGTCTAAAATTGATGGCAAAGCTTGAGTGAAATTAACGAAAGACGAATCATCCCACTGTAGCCATTTGCATAACGGTTATTTTGCATTAATTCAGGCCTTATAAGCACATGCAAATTCAATTAAAGACACTAAACATGTCCAGAAGTATAAAAAACGCAACATGGATATACAAGAACAATGTTACACATTGCCGGGGACGATATTTTCTCCCCTAGTCCCGACTCAGACACGTGCTCGGAGCACGGTGTTCGTTTCTCCCCGTGCTCGGAGCACGGTGTTCGTTTCTCTCCGTGCTCGGCGGTGTCGGCAGGAGACTGGCGTGGGAGGCGGCGTCGGCCGACAGCCGCGATGACAGATGGCCTGGCCGACAGACCGGGACGGGTCGGGTCAGCGGGTCAGCCGGGCCGGCCTCCGACCCGACCCGACCCGGACCGACGACCCCCACAGGGTCTCTGAGCGGTCCTCAGGACCACAGACTGTTCTGGGACGGAGACAGGACCGGCCTCCGATCCGGCCTGGCCCGCCGACCCCTACAGGGTCATAGCGGTCCACAGGCCAAAGGACGGGAATCGACTGGGACCTGCCGGAGTCCTGTCTTAGGCAGAAAGGCAGAACTACTGAGGAAAGAGACAGTTCAAAACTCCTCGTGGCTTGTCCTTCGGTGGAGAAAAAAAAACATTTCACTCGTTTTAAAGTCATTTTTTCCCTGGAAATTAGTTATGTATGGTCACTTTTCGGATTATTCTCTGGGATAATAATATCTAACTCACAGTCCATATATTTCGGATGATATTGCTCACCCTTGGTCACTGGACAAAAATAAAAACAATTACATGTATGAAAAACCACACACCAAAATTATTCCCTAGACGGGTTACATTTTTCAAAACTATATCACTTGCCAAAAAACTGACACGGTCTTTTAGCTTGCATGTTCCTCTACATAACAAGTAGTGCAACCAATATTCTACATGTATACCTGTATAACTATGGATACCTACTACCTATACTTGTGTCTACAGAGATACATCGGACACAATAGATCAATTTGCACAACCGGGTGTATGTTTAGTTCCTATGGATGACATCTTATGCTCATGTCGACCTATTTCTAAGGGTGAAATCCCATATTGGACTAAGGCCAAATTTTCCTACATCTCGGTTCATGTATTGATCTTTTTCTTTTATTTCTATTGCTTCGCGCACGATTCTCTTTTTCCAGTTACTCTCACATGCCAAAGTTTTGCCTTCCATGGGGTGCATGTTTCTACCGCACTGCCTAGTGTGCTGAGCGGGTGCCGACTTTTGTACCCGCCCGTGCTCGATGTCTTTAGCATGCTCGTTGAGCCTGACATCTTTTGGGCGCCCTGTTTCTCCAATGTAAATTTCGCCACATTCACATTGCATTTCATATATCAAAAGGGTACGATATATGAAATGCAATGTGAATGTGGCGAAATTTACATTGGAGAAACAGGGCGCCCAAAAGATGTCAGGCTCAACGAGCATGCTAAAGACATCGAGCACGGGCGGGTACAAAAGTCGGCACCCGCTCGGCACACTAGGCAGTGCGGTAGAAACATGCACCCCATGGAAGGCAAAACTTTGGCATGTGAGAGTAACTGGAAAAAGAGAATCGTGCGCGAAGCAATAGAAATAAAAGAAAAAGATCCATACATGAACCGAGATGTAGGAAAATTTGGCCTTAGTCCAATATGGGATTTCACCCTTAGAAATAGGTCGACATGAGCATAAGATGTCATCCATAGGAACTAAACATACACCCGGTTGTGCAAATTGATCTATTGTGTCCGATGTATCTCTGTAGACACAAGTATAGGTAGTAGGTATCCATAGTTATACAGGTATACATGTAGAATATTGGTTGCACTACTTGTTATGTAGAGGAACATGCAAGCTAAAAGACCGTGTCAGTTTTTTGGCAAGTGATATATTTTTGAAAAATGTAACCCGTCTAGGGAATAATTTTGGTGTGTGGTTTTTCATACATGTAATTGTTTTTATTTTTGTCCAGTGACCAAGGGTGAGCAATATCATCCGAAATATATGGACTGTGAGTTAGATATTATTATCCCAGAGAATAATCCGAAAAGTGACCATACATAAACATTTCACTCATTTGAGGAATCAAAAGAAGATCCCTGGCCGCTGAAGAGCGGGGAATTTCTACGCATGCTGGAAGACGGGAAGCCAAAAAGGCCTTTACCTACATACCCTTTTAGGCTTCCAGGACTTACGCATAATATTCGTTGAAAATAGAGAACATACAGTACGAACTGAATTATTGGAGCAGCTAGCGCACTTGTGCACATTCCAAACGTCCTGAACAGTGGGCTGAGGGCTGCATGCTAATTAAATAACTCCAGACATCTAGAGCAAACTAATTTCGATCAATCAACGTATTACCATCAAAATGGGCTAATTCGAGCTGCTAAAAGTAGCGATCAAATTCCACACGAAAAGCGGTACTGAAATAAGAAAAGCGTGACGACTCAGCAGGGAGCAATGCTCAGGATTCCAGGTCACTGGTCATTTTTTCCACGACATGGAACGCAGCTGCGAAGGCACATGGGCAATGCCGACCTTGCATTTTACATTTGGCGACAAGCACCTACCATAAAGAAAAGTCGAGTAAGGGACAAGAGGGTATCGAATGGTGACACAACTAAAGGTAGCCGACACTTCTTACCTAGCCAGCGTCGTAACATTACTGCACAATGCATATTCAGGAATGAATGACAACTAACTATATGAATAGTACTACACACAGACTAGTTACAGAAGCGTGTCATTCTGCCATGCCCATGTGTGTGACAGTTCCGACCATGCCGTTAGCGCCGGCGGTCCTAGCCGCTCCTGCCTGAGACCGGCCACGGTCACCAATTCATCACCGGTGCCGCCGGCAGACTTCGTTCCACAAACCCGAAAGCTCAACTCCACTAGGAGCTGGAAAAAGAGCGATTTGCCCGGCTCGATTAGTGACGGCCGTCAGAAAACGGCTGAACTGGTAAACCTTTTAGGGTTTCCGTTAGCTGGTGTCGTTTTACCGCTGGAGGCTCACCTTCGCGCCTCGCGGCCATATCAGGCCATCGGTGCCGATGGCGACAGGATATATGGAGTCCTGTCGGACGGCTGTGCTACATACGGCCTCCTGATACACATACAGAGATTAATCTGGTAAATGTGCTGATGCTGTAAGTGATAAAATAACTCACTGAGGTGATCTATTGGTATCAACAGGGATGATATTCTATCAGAGTTTGATGATCAGGTGTCTCGTGCAGCTCCCATATATTTCAATGGAGACCAAAGAAGCCACCCTCAATGCACGATCACCAGTTGCACTTCTTCTCGTCATTCTACCAAACAGCATCCACTCGAGCTCAGCGCTGTCAGCTGTTCCGAGTAACAACTACAGCCGCTACCTCTCCCCCGACCGTGCGGTCAGTTAATTGGCCTCTCTCCCGTGCCGGCCGGGCATAGCACACCTGTCTGACACCGTGACAGGATGCAGCCGCAGCACCTTCCCCGCCACGGAGGGAGAGAGCACGGGCACCCCTCTCCTTTCACCTTCGTCTGAGCGTGGCGGCCGCCCCGACCGCGGAAAGATGCACTCTCGGTGCTCCCCGCCGCGGCCGCACGAGTGCAAGAGTCGCCACCTTTCTATGAAATGAGAGCCACGCGGCACGATGTGATGCGGTCGGTGTGCCTGTGGTGGCCAGACGCGAAGATGGGAGGAAGGGAGGGAGAGAGGGAGAGAGAGAGAGAGAGAGAGAGAGAGAGAGAGAGAGGGAGGGAGAGAGAGATAACAATAAAGAGCGGGAGCAGTTCCTTACATGCACAGCACAAAAAAATATGAAAGCAGAATCGATGAAAAGATTGCTTTGAAAATCAGGAGATCCCACTCAACGACACTTGCATCCTAGGGATAATTCGCGGTCGCCCGCGATAACCCCGGAACACTTCCGGAACGATATGCGGCGATTATAACCTCAGCCGAGGTCAGTCCAGGTCAAACCAGGCTGTGACCACGGCGGCGAAACCCAACCACAGTATTGATCGAGTGAAACGGGCGCTCCGGTTAAAATTGCGAAATGTCGGAGCCGTCATCGGGAAGTCGCCGATTCAGCGGTTGACACGTGATTGAACACCGTCAATGATCCTTCGACGTGCGAGCCGCGAACGGGAGGGAGAAACACGGCTCCGGGAGCCCATTACGGGCAAGATTACTTTACTACTCGATTACGGGAACATTAGCCGTTTTCTTCGTAAGTGCTTCCTTTGTTCTCTATTTAAGGGTGAGACTATTCAGCGGTTCGACTACAATGGAAATCGATGGGTGAAAACTTCATAGACCATGTATCATGTATCATGTATCATGTATTACAACAATCACGAATGCCGGTTGGCCCTGGTGATGTTAAATCTGGTTCACAGTTCACACATCATGCACACATCAGTATCGCACATACACACAAGTACATACACACAAGTACATACCTACTCACATTACTACTGATTTTAGATTGATTCATTCTGCATTACTCATGAGCAATTTCAATTACAATCACGTTTACGCCGAATTTACATGTGTTTGAACGTTTTTCCGAAAGTCTTCCACAGATTCGGCTTCCATCATGCTGGGCAAAAGTTGGTTCCACTCTCTTATGGTTTTTGGGAAAAACGAGTTATGGTACTGAAGTAATCTCGACGGAAGTCTCTCTATCTTTTTAGGGTGATCACTCCGTGACCGTGATATATAGCTAGGTTCACATATAATTCTACTAACATCTACTTTCATGTTGCCATGGTGTAATTTGTACAGTAAGCCATGATTTGATTTGTACAGTAAGACCATGATTGATTAAGAGTGATATAATGATTCTACAATCTACACACATGATGTTTGAATAGGTATATATTTACAAAGGATAAGCAAACGTCATTGCTGCTAGTACACGGCTAGATTAGTAGCTGTAGCTTCCATTTACGAATATGTGAAGGAAAAATAATAAGACACTGAAGTGGTAAGCAGGGAGAAGAAATAAAGTACCAAGAATGGATAGATTGTATGAGCTCAATAGACGCTCCGTGCTTTCGAGGTGAGCGCTGACACCATGTCAGCTATTCAGCAGTGACGCCACCTGACACCGTCTCAGCCTTTCTGACACCGTGTCAGTCCACCCGGTTGCAGTGACGACACTGACACAGTGTCAGCCCGTCAATGTGCAGTGACGTGTGCAGTGACGGCACTCGGACACCGTTAGCGGTGTTCCGTCCGCCACATTTCTGGTGGTCAGTGCCGCGCGGCGCCGCCCCGGACGAGCGAGTAGCACCGGCACCGCACCGGACGAGCGAGTAGCACCGGCGCCGCCCCGGACGAACCGCGAACGGACGAACAGCGAACGGCACCGCCCGCTGACCTCGATATACGAGTACGGCAGCCATGACGATGCTATGCCGCCTGCCGGTGTAACGTCGGCAAGTCGATCTGTCAGTACGTCACGTCAGTCCAGCTGTCGACCTGTCGGTCTGTGACTCTGTGTGTCAGGCTCGTCAGTCTGTCGATTTGACGACCTGTCTCTCCGTCAGTCTATTCGGTTTATCAGGCTGCCACTCTGCCGATCCAGCTATTCGTTGGTCCCGAGGAAACCCTTCAACCAGCGCCAGACAATGATCAGTCAGTCAGTTAGTCTCTCGCACTGCCCAGCGCTCAAGACCGGCGGCATGTCGGCACCTCATACCGCCCAGACAGCCGCGGCAAAAACGGCAGTAAACACCGACAGCGCACACCCCATGAATAGGTTAAGCTGCACTCGAGCGATAAAACTGAGGTTAACAGGACGATGGACCGGCCATGGATCATCGAAGTCCGTCAATTCTCCGCGTAACCGGCGGTAACTCCGTTAACGGTTCGTCAACATTGGCACGACTCGGTGCGTTATGGGAGGGAAGAATGGGAAGAGCGTGCAGGCTACATGATGGAAGTTGAACATGGTGCTGAGTTTCTGCAGTCACGTACCCCGCGGTATGGGCAAATTAAATCATGACAGTTATGTTTACAGACACTCGTAGCTTGGGCGCGAGACAAAACAAGTAACACGGGTTTACAAGTACCAACTCAAAAGATTTCATGTGGTGTCAGTTTTTATTATACGCATAGTTACGGTACCAAACAGCGTTATTTGCCCTTAATCTCTATGTCTTTTCAGCCATGAGTTTAAGAGTAAATAAAAAAAAAATCCGTCGAAATTCGAGAGAAGACAGTCATGTGCATTGACTGTGCAAAGGTGGCCGTGCACGATACCTACCGCATTGTTTCTGAGCGCCCTGCGCCATTAATGATAACACCACTTCTATCGGCACAATGATTTCCTCGTTCCACAACCTAGTTTACGAACAGTACCTTCATCAGTTTATCGAGTGTTACAGCGAAACTATCTTGGAGCTTCCAGAATCCAGTGTTTACAATGGATGATTTCAGTGTCGCACGATGAAACTGATATCTACATATGTAGAGAGCTCCTGGCAGTGCACCAACTAACTATGTACAAAGGTTCGTCAGCCAGCAAAGGACTGGATGGATTATGGAATCCTGATTTGTGCTGCCAAGCATCCTCATTCCCAGTCGATCAATCTAGTGGACGAGCGTGCAGGCTCGCATTGACGGTTGAGCTGGATATTGATGGCACAGTGGGCAAGTGAAATGTTCAGGTACCCCGACGAACAATAAACAAGAATGTAGAATATACCTTAAGATGGAAACAGCATTGATGACCAAGTGCAAAGGATATGAATACGCTTTGCTCCGCGGCATCAAACACCTGAAACACCGTAAGAGTCAGCACAGCGTTGCGCCCGGGCGAGCGCTTCAACTAGCCCCGTGTCGTGTCCTGGCTACATTAATTACTACGGACCGCTCTCCACGGCCAATTGAAGCTGGTCCGGTCACATCTCCCGCTCCTGACAGGTCTATAAGGCCGACACCGTTACCCCTCTGTGGAAGCCGAGAGCCCATCGTCATTTTTACTGCGTTCCCCGTGTTATTCTGGGACTGTGTCCGTTGGGATAATTCGGTAGGAGCAGTTCATCAAAACTCAATGGTGAGATCCAATAGCTGCCGCGCACTCAACAATTGGTAAAATAACAGAGCGGAACAATTATGAACGTAAGTACGCACCCGGATCTGGTTCACAAGCGCTGTTCAAGCCAAACAGCAGAGAGACCTCAACAATCAGGCATGGAACAGCCGTTCAGCAACGACTGGCACCTTCAATTGAGCCATCCAAACAGTCAGAGTGCCAATATCGTTCGGTTCCACTCTATATGTTCGCCACAATAACTGAGCGTGAAAGCTCCGGTGGCAGTCAGTAGTCACAATGTCTCGGAAAAACCCGTCTTCGCTGCGCTGCAGGCACTAATTCGTGATGTCACAATCACGCTCTTTCTCCAAAACGGGTGGAACGCATGGCCGAACCATTCCAGTCTGACGGAAAGCCGGAATTCGGCGCTGTTTATTGTGACATGCAGAGTGACGGTTTCGCAAAGTGCGCCAGTGGAAACTCGGTTAGTTTAGGGCATGAGTGACTTCAGATTACATTTTCGTCATTCGTGAGAAGAGAAAAATTGCACAGAAACAGCAGGAGCGTCCCTTTCATGATGTTGGGTACCTCACAAGAAAGATGTTTCGTAGGAGCAAAAAAGATATAATAGCATGTTTTGTATTTTCATATGAAAATGGTGTATTGAGGCTTGACACCGTTCACATGCCGCAGAATATGTGCAGTACAGTCGTGTACAGGTTGATGGTCCCCCACTCTTTATACACCGGGTTCCTATGGCTCAGCATTGGCAGCAGCCGCCTGGTACCGGTAGACTGTGCCGCATGACCCGAGAGTGAAGCGGCACAGTCTACCCACGCCGTTTGACATCAGCTCGGGTCGCCGGGTGGAGCGCTTTGTAGGCCAGCTGTCGCGTCAGACCAGCGCGGGGGGAGGGGCTCGTCTCGGTGGTTGGCGTGGGCTGGCGAGTGGTGTGGGGCGTGTTGGTGGACCATGGGGGCTGGGCGGGTGTGTGTGGTCACTTGCTGCATTGCACATTTTGCGTCGCTTAACAAGTGCATTCCTGTTTTTGCTAAGCACAATGCACGGAATACCCAGCGAATATAATTTACTTGTGCATTGTGCAAAACGTGATTTGGCACGGTATCGAGGCAACCATAGGTCTTGTGCCACATACATATATGCATGATATTTAGGCAATACGCTTATGAAAATGGTAGATTGATCGGATTGATCCTCGATGTCAATTCGTATGCTAAATGTCGACATGTATTAAACGAACGAACGAACGAATGAATGAATCAATCAATCAATCGACAATCGACATGTAGATATAAAACCGTATAAATGGCTCGCAACCACTAAAATCAAACCAGATCCTAACTCGGAAAAGTAGCCGGTGCCCCGATGAGGCTCGAACCGGGACTCCACGTTGAAAGTTTTGCCAATGATCCATCATCATTCCACCAAGCTAGAGCGACCGGCACCCGAAACCACAACAACATTCATTGACTTTGCTGCCGATCTCCCGGCCCCGCCGCCCGCCCGGCCAGACTTTGCCCCGGCCGTGGCCACCATCCGGTGTAGCTCAGCATAGGAGTGCTAGACTGTCAAACTGACCGGTGGTGAGAGGCCCGGTTCGAGACGCTTCGCGTGCTGGATGTTTATTTCTGTGTCCGAGGCTATGCGATTAGTCCACTTTTCAGAAAAAATTATTTGGTGACAGGTCTGTTTTCTTTCTTTGCTGCAATTCATGAGGAGACCGTATGGACCCTTACCTGTCCTTCCGCACCCCACTTGGGAGATGGGTGTTTGAACCCCCTGGGTTTTGTGAATATCTCTAAAGCGAATTTTTGGAGGGTGGATTACGATCGGTTCTATGCGACAAGTGACCACACACGCCCAGCCCCAGGTCCGCTCACTCCCTCCCCACATCACCCCCGCCCCACACCACACTCCAGCCCGCCTCATCCACCGAGCCGAGCCAAATAGACAGACCTGACCCTTACCCCCCCCCCCCCCTCCCCCCAGCCGGTGTAACGCAGCGTCCGGTCAAATCGCTCTTCCAGGCGACCCGAGCCGGTGTCATACAGTGTGGGTAGGCTGTGCCGCTTCACTCTCGGGTCATGCGGCACAGCCTACCGGTACCAGGCGGCTGCTGCCAATGCTGAGCCATAGGAACCCGGTGGATAAAGAGTAGGGGACCATCAACCTGTACACGACTGTACATTGTGACGACCGGTTGGACATCAGACGTGAGTTTCGGAGAATGTTCGGAAATCGATTTCAATGCTTAATAACTTTGTGTTGCCGGTTGGTTTGAGTGTTCAGGTCGACACATTTTGTTGAGCTTCTGGTAGAAAAATTCACTGATATATTTCCCCATAGGACTCAGGTTGGACAAGTTCTTTGATGAATGATGATGCAGGCTCCTCCCATGAAGCCGGCAGATCATCACTACACTATCATCTCGGTCACCTCTATAAGTGGTCCCATTTTGAATAAAATGAGCGACGACATTCGTCCATCATTGACCATGGGCCCAGGGTCGGGTCAATTCAATGAACTGCCTGTTCAGCAGACTGCCGGCGTCAGCGTCCAACTATTGCAGGCAGCCTGCACTATACTGAGATACTCCTTGGACCTCTGATCTCCGTCAGAGCCGAGCAGAAGTCAGGATGTGAGACGAGGAGGAGGCGTCCCACCGCCGTCCATTTCCGGCCCGGGTCTGCCCTCGGGCGCCCGCGGCCGTCGAAAGCTTGCGGTCGGCGCGTCGGCCGGCACCAATCTAGGTCTGTGGAGTGAGGCGGCCGGCCGGCGGCGAGCCTGGCGCAGTCGAGACGCAGCTCCAGCGGCGGCCGGTCGCAGTGGTGACCGACTGCTCAGTCCCGGACTCTGACTCTGTGTGCCACCCGGAGCGGACGGACAGTGCGGCGGCTGTGTGCGGGGTCGGACTGCAGGAGCGCAGCGGAGACAGAGGAGCAGCGGCGGCGGACGGTGCACTGTCGGCGGCCCGTAGAGACAACAGGTGAGGTGACCGACGGGGACTTGGTGGAGAGGATGTGAGTGGCGACAAGTGTGCAGCAGAGACAGTGGCAAAGACAGCTCGGAAAACGTTGAAGACGCCAGCGGGCAATCAGAAAACTTACCACGGAGTGTAACCCTGATCCGTTCTTTAGCAACTCATCTACTTGTTTTATGGATTAAATTCATCTGTTGAAATTGAACTGTGAATCACCTGGAAGCCATACCTTACCGCCATGGTAGACTGAATTAATAAGTTTCCTGAGGATCAAATAAGAGTGCCGGTCGGCAGCCAGCACCAATGGTCTACCGGCGGGCGACCCTCGCCGATTGAAGACCGAAGCTTTCATAAGTCTTACTTGTAAAAACTTTTTTTTTAAATAATGTTCCCACCACTTTGTATTCTTACATACCCGACTGTGAAATATTTCGCATTTTTCCCATATAGGCTCTTCAATGATTACCTAACATCATAGATCCAATGAAATGGGACGACTGAGCAAATACGTTATACACCAATTCATAGCCTGGACATAATTGGAATACCTTCCACAGACAAGAAAATAGTGGCAGTGGTAACCTAAAACCACTGTTTAGACCAGGAAATCACGGTCCAGGCTGTCTCGGAATGCGCCACTTAAACAGTCTAGCAGCAATAAAGCGTATAACAGCTTCATCTTACGCATATCGGGCCCTAATCGGCGATATAATCAACTTAAATCGATCATTAGAAACTGGTTCCCAAACAGCCAGTGAACCAGTTCTCAGATCTGATCGCCATGAGTAGCACCCCACCGTCATTATTACCTACTGTGTGCCGGCGTGTCACTGTAATTTCGCACACGGTCTGTGACGCAGCGAATACGGTCAGTGGGGTCGCCGCCGGCCCACCATGGGTGCCGGGTGCCCACCGGTGCACAGCGCGGGTCGGCGAAACGTGCCGGTGCACCGGTGACCCGGCAATGCCCACACACCGGGTGACCTCTGACCCCTGCCGATCTGCGGTGACCTCTGCAGGGCGACCGGTGTAACCGGTGACCCGGCACTCGCAGCCGGCCGTCAGGTCCACGGCTCGGCGCCCCCTGATCCTAGCGAGGGCGCACCCCCGGGCTGTCGGCCGTGGGGACCCGGGGGGAGGGGTGGCCACAGCCACGTGCCGGGCCCGCTCGGAAGCGCAAGGCCGCGCCGGTTCCGGTGGTGGGGCTGGTGGCCGCTCCAGTGGCGGGTCGGTCGCGCTCTGGTGACTGTCGGAGGCAGTGGGACGGGACGCTGGTCACCGGGGGCACGGGCCGAGCCTGTCCAGAGCGCGGGGCGCCGTGAAGTGTGACAAGTAGCCCACATTACAACTGATGGCTATCGAGCTCTGTAGGACAGCCTGATAGCGCTGATAATTACCAAAGATTTGGAAGGACGGCTTGATTTGATACAATGCCACTTATCAGGAAGTAGAAGAGCAGAGGCGACTTCCATGAACACCGTTTAGTCAGGGTTGCTAATTGCTCACTTAGAGTACAAGATTGTGGTGTGAAAAATCTACCTTAGACGTATGAGCTATTACCCATCGTTGTTATTGGCACCTGTGCCTAAATGATATTATCTTACCGTCTTACCTTAGATAACTGCGACTGATTTCCGGATTCCATTCTCCGCTGTCACTACATGCTACTGACGCATGGTTTCTGTGTTCGTTTCAGAGCCGTGAACGATCGCCATGCTGCTGCGGAACGTTCTTCTGTGCGCGCTGCTCGCCCTGGTGAGTACCCGAGTCCCGACACAGTGTGATTGGTCCTTACACGTCCGTGAGTTGCTTCAACATGCGTCAAAGAACAGTGGTGTTTTGGGCTGTACTTGGTGACTCAACCACGACTTCCAAAACTGTGCAAATGCCACGAATATTACAACATAATGTATGGTTTATAGTTATCACTTATTCATAGTGAGACACCCTCCATTTCATGGGCTATAAACGGACAAATATGGCTAACGGTCTACCATCGGCTAAAATGAAGTTGTTTCTGTCGGTCCCAGTGGTGGGACCGAATGAAGTGGTGGCAATGACAGGCAAAACTGTCACCATCATCACATATGCATGCAGAATTCACAGATTAATAATCTCAAGAGAATCGGATATGTGATAGTAAGAATAACGACATTCAGAGATTATGTACGAAGGTAGATATGGGGAATCCTATCCCGTAACGAAAGGCCGGTGTATCATTAGTCAAAGCCGCTTCGAGCGTGACAGTCGCCGTGAAGTTTCACCACTTTCGGACCCAGGCTTCACGAAAGCCGTTTACAGCGTCATGGTTTTGGTAGCATCTGTTCGGCCAACCGATTGAGCTTTCTCGGCGCCGATTGTCCGAGCCGTTCACTGCACCACTTTCCCGAGCTTCTCTCGGCTATTCCCTGACCGAAACTCTAAAAAAACGCACACACAATGTCCGCCCACCTTCCCCAAACACGGACCGCGGACACGGCAGCCGGTCCCAGCTGGTGTCAAAGTCGAGAGTTTTCGTTCCGCTCCAGCTGCTCCGGCTGAATGCGTAAATCATACGCTTCAGTAAACAAGCTGGCCATTACTGGCTGTTGTGACACAACATTGGCCCTGTGAAAATGATCCATGGGCGTCACATTTCAATAGGAGACAAGAGACGTTCCGTGTTTGGATAGCGACAACAGGCCGAGGCCGACTGAGGAGAGATGATGCTTGTTATTCATCTCGGCTTTCCTGTCAGGTATGCAGTGTTGGTCGGACAGAGCCGTCTTCTAACGAAAACACTCTGACAAGTTGAGAGTTGTGCTGTTCTGTCCGTACTCCGTAGTGAGCTTCCCATTTACCACAGTCCAAAGCAGTACAAAATACAATGGGCAACATATCTACTAGCCGATATTTCAGTTTTCACAACATGGATTATCGTGCACTGAGGGAAAGAACTCATGACAGCTCTCCCAAAAACTCATATGAGGGATTAAAACGTCACACCGACCACCGTGCCGTTGTCCACTGCACGACAGCTCGGCGGCAGCCCCGCCCGCGGCGCCTCCGTAGCAGCGGACCGCACAAAGACACCGCTCGTTGTGCCCGGGGCGGTGCCGGCGCACTCGGGCGCCGTTCCGGCAGCCCTGGGGCGTCCTTGCGCGCGGCCGCGGTGGCTAACTGGCCCAGCACGCGGCGCGGCGGCACGCGGTTCGCGCCGACCGCTACTCGGTCGCGCCGGTGCCAATCGGGCCGGCGGCCGCCGCGGGCGCCGCCGCCACACCGGCCGGCGCGCGCGCCCGTGCCGCGCGGCTCCGATCGGTTTCCGCGGAACTGGGTCAGCGCGAGGAGCTCCGGAACGGCGCGTCACGCCGCCCAGAGGGCCGACACGATGTGTCAGAGCCGTCACAACTCACAAAACGACGTCCAACAGGACAGAAGGGCCGTCAGTCGGTCACGACGAGGCTCTCAGAGGTCGGCGGCCCAGCGGCGGCGGTCGCGAGTGATCTTCAGAGGTAGCGTCTGCCTCGCCGGGGCCCGGGTCACCTGGGTCACGTCTGAGCCCGCCGTCAGCCGCGGCACCAAAGGTCACAGCACCGCGCCACGCTGACTGCCGCGACAGCCGGGCACGGCGTGCCATTGAGGCCGCTCCTCGCTCGCTGGGAGACGGCACGGCAGCCTCCCTCCTCTGCTGGTCTCCGCCGAGCCTGTCCGTGCCCCCGGGCGACGAGCAGCTGCCGAGCAGAGCGGGCAGAGCGCCGAGAGCAGATCCGCCGAAAACCGTGTCAGTCGGCGACCCAAGTGGGTCGCTGAGCGGCGCCGTGCCGGGACGCGACGGGACTGACCAGTGGGATGGAGGCCCGAAGGGACCGCCCCGATGGGACGGACAGAGACGAATGACAGGGATGGAAACCGGCGTGCTGCCGCCAACTTACATGTTGGCGTATACGATATATGTATTCCATAAACTACCAATGACCACGTGTTTGTAAGCGATGGTATAGTTGGCAGAAGCCCGCCGTTTGCCACGTTTGCCCTACTGTTCTTAAAAGATCGAATCCTGCTGAGATAGCTCCTACAGTATTGTTGCGATTATCGTTCACCTTTCATCTCTGCCTGCTCGGCAGAAAAGCATTCATGACATCCCAGCTCCACCAGCCCCATGAGCCGCCACTCTCCCTTCCTCCACATCCCCACGCGGATATCAACGGCAGCTCGAGCGGCACGGTCAGCGAGGCGCGGCGGTGCGCGCTCGGCCGTGTAACTCCCGCGGCCACACTAACCGGGCATTCAGTCCCCAGTGGACCACCTTACGCGCTGTGTGACGCAGCCGATACGGAGCCACAGCAGCAGACACACTGACCCACATGTATCGGATGCCGCGATGATGACGTCTTAGAGGAGTTACTCATGTGGAACGGGATACTGAGGAGGAGCGCACCGACAGGATAGTTTGCAGGCTGGTGCAGTGAAGCATATGGTCGTCATAACTTAATTATTCATGTCGATGGGCTTTAAGTGCCTGTAAATATCTGGTCATATAACCCCTCTATTTATGATGAATTATTAATGTCTGTAATAATCGATTTATGACAGGCCGCGAGCGAATCATCACAGGAATCGCAATCTAACGCGCTGCAAAAGCGAGCGGTGACGTAGGTCCACAAACGCCTTGTTTTTCACTTGTCTCGGCTTCTCTCCAGAGGATACTCACCAGTCACCCCACCCCCTGTATCCGCAGGCTGTCCAGGCGTTCTCGGCACCAAATTGTTGGGCATTCTGTTGTTTGGGGCCGCGTGCCATCGTCCCGTTAACGACCTTAATGAGAGGGTGGGCCGCGGGCGGTCGGGCGAGGTCCGGACCGCCCTCATCGCGCCGTCTCGCACCATCTCACGGGGATGGGGCACAGACAGGCGCGGCCAGGGCGGTGATAATGATCTAGGGGCGGCCGACCTCGCTGTAAAGGCATGCCGTCTCCCTGGTCACTGGTCAGCTCCGCTGATTCAACTCCGCTGATTCAACTCCGCTGATTCAACTCCGCTGATTCTCACCGACCTGGCTCGGTGGTAACATTGAACGAGCCCTGACATCCGTTCACAGCCCGAGTTCAAGTTTAAGGATGTGGCAACTGGCAATCATTCACTGGTCTGTCGTGCCCTATAGACAGCCAAGATATTTCCTGCACTAGCATTCAGGCGCTGGCCGTACTGACCCTGCCCTGCTCCGTGCAGAGGACGGGCAGACTCGACACGCGCGAGGGGCGCCCCGTCAACCGGAATCAATGTGGGAATCGAGAAACGCACAGCCGCGGCGGCAGGCGGCGCCCGCCGTGGCCGTTCGGACGAAATGAAAGCTGTGGCTCGGAGGAATGCGTGACGGGAGACCCGCTTCACACATGCAAATCACAGAAGGGGCGGGATCCACCAGTGGGAATGTCGTGCCGTACTTCTACGTTCTAGGACGAGCGTCACGGCACAGTAACCAGGCATGTTTCGGTTACAACTCAGAGTATGTGAAACGTTTCACATAGTGTGCTTCCAAATATAATTGGATGCGAAATTATCTTCAAATGAAGTGGAGCTTTCGTAATGTCAACAATTCAGCTCAACACTAAAAGCAACTTAGGCGAAACTTAAACGGCACTTCAACGCTGCAATCGTGGCATAATTTACAACTCAGTGCGTATATTACGAATAACAGCCGAAAAGTAATTTTCATGAACATGATAACAGCAAAGTTTGGTTTCCCAATGCAACACTAACCCGTATAAAGCGGCACACACTGCGTCATAACATAAACACGTAACCATCTCTCCAGAAAGTAATAGCACTAACGGCATCGAGAGCGAAACTGTCACTCTACCAACGGGAGATTGCATTTTAGCACAGCGCAGTAGCACTGGAGACTGCAACGCCAGACACGAGGCTATCGGCGACAGCAGCGCGCCACACAAAGATAACACCAGTCACCAACTTACTCAGAATGGCAGCTGCCGGGGGTCTGGCGGTCTGTTGTTGAGAAAAAGAATAACATTTATAAATGTTCGAAACGCGGAAGTGGCTGTCCGACCGGGCGCCGCCAGCAGCCCTTTCTCGCCGGCCGGCCGGACGGAAGCGGGCCCCGTTCACCAGGGTGTGAACGGTGCGGTAACAGCTCCTGACTGAGGGCGGAAGGAGCGGAGCCAGGCACCCTGTGGGTGGGAGGCGGCGCGGCGGCCGACCGCGGCCCGCCCCGGAAGGTCAGGGGTCGCCGCTCGGGTCACCGCTGGGGTCAGCGCCGGTCGCCCGGCTGACCCAGTGCCGTGCGGTGCTCAATCGTTCCGCAGCGGCGGCGAAATGGCACCGCGACCGCCGCGCATGGCTGGAATTTCAGCACGGCGCGGCGGGGTTCATCGGAGCAACGGGAGGATCAGCGTCACGATCTTGCGTCAGAAATATGCCACAAATGATCGCGACACGTCTCCTGACCCACGTCTGCCGTGTACCGTCTCCTCTGCCGTGTCATCCTCTCTGGAGTGCCCCAATTACGCCGTCAATACACCGTAGTCCCAATTACTGGGCCGGCCGAGCACACACCCGTCGCGTTCCAGCGGGTCGTTTGGACTCCTCGGGACCACAGCGGGTCACAGGTTCAGTAGGGCCGCCGACGCCGCGCCGCCAATTCGCCAGCGCGACCGTACAGTTATAATGAGATAATATATTTCCGCGCCTATTACAAACTCTATACGGCCAGCTGGCAATTGGCGCCGCCAGTGTGGAAATGGGCGGTGCTACCTACGGAAAATTGGTGACCACTGTTATTGACGCGGCGGTCCTCCGTGCCTCCGGGGCGGGAATAGGTGGTCAGCGCTGACATCTGTGTCATGTGCGGTATATGTGGGTGACGTGACGATATTAGTAACGCGGCACGACGTTGGATGGGTCAAAACAGCCAAGGAAACCAGGACAGGATGGCTGCACATTTGACAAGATTCGGCAAAAACGGTGGAAGCCAAAACTATGATCTTGGATGAACAAAGCTGCCGAAAGCTATGAGTACGAAGGTTATGAATTGACCGATGGAAAAAGAGGCTCAGGATAGAACGAAGGTGGAGACGAGAGCCGGCGTGCGCGCAGCGACGCCTCACGTGCCCGTATCATGCGGAGGCGGCTTGTCGTGCGGAGCGCCGGCTCGCCCGGCCCGCCCCGGCCCCTCCCGGGCGTATATCATGTCCGCGCCCGGTAGGAATGGGGGCAGCCCGCGGCTACTCCCGACAGCGAGAGCCACACCTATCTGGCCCACATCCCCGGCCACAGGAGCGGCAGCACAGCCGTGGTCAGCGACTTACCTGCGATGTGCATGTAGCTCCAAACGAAACATCCAACTTGAGCGGGAATCTTTGGCTGGCAAGTGGCGACACGATGTCCATCTTAGGAGTTCGGCATCTGAAAACAGAAACCTTTGACACTCGTGTTTATTCTTCAATCAAGTCCGTAGCTAAATGAACAATTATTATATACACGAGTCACCAATTTGCCGTCCGCTTTACACTTTGTTTGCGCCCGTATCATGTTCTGTGTGTGTCCAGGTGAAGTTCTGTTTGCATCCATCTACTATTGTTTGCGTCAGTGCGATGCTCTGTTTACGTCAGTGTGATGTTCTGTTTACGTCCATGTGCTGTTATCTGCCTATGCGTGCTGTTGTTTGTGTCCGTGTGGTATGTCTCCTTCCTAACTGGGCCGCTCTCCCTCGTTCCGCGCGTCTCCGTTGCGTCAGCGGCGCTGTGCGCTGCCAGGTAGCTCGGCGGGGGTCGGAGCGGCGCTCCATTACGTATTCGGGATGAGTGGGTTAGTCGATAAACGGGGTCAGACACGTCCAGCGGGAGCCCGAGGAGCCGGCACGTCACCGGCCGGCCACACGGCGAGCAGAGGGCGAATCTGCATGGACTTCCCAACAGTTCTACAGAGCTCATCTGCATTGGCCCGACTGGCCAGCAGTTATATAGGACTGATCTGCATTGGCCGATCTGTGGATTAGGTATACGGACTACGGAGCTCATTGGCAAACGGTGGTAGAGAGAGCGAGAAACAGACTCGGTTTTACCGACCCCCAGAATACGTTTATGGTAACGGGACGTCGACAGTGAGCGACAGCGTGAATCACAGTTGGAACTGCACGCCGGCCACAATCCTTCGTCCGGGCGCGGCGCACATCTGCGACCGTTGGGCGAAATAGCGGCGCCGGCCGCGCCCGGCGGGGCTGGCCGCGGGCGGTCCGTCGGACGGACCATCACGGCTCCGCGCGCCACCGTTACCAATTGAGCGCCGCCCGAATCACGCGGTGCTGGGTTCCCATCGGAACCGGCCGGTCAGGAGGACACAGAGCGGCCGCAGCCGCCGCCGGCACGTGCGCCGGCCGGCCGAATGTCGGCCACCGGCCGCCACTGGCGCTCCCACGGCCGGCTTACGCCGCCAGGGTGCGAAACAGCCGCCGTCCGGCCGCTCCGGACCAGCCCTAATGACAGGTGTCTGAAATTCCACCGGTCAGCGGGCGACAGATCCGAACCGCCGGCATGTTAAACGCACCGTGACGCGACTTTCTCGGGTTTGACTGATGGGGAGACATCCGTGTGTTTTGTTATATTTTCCCACTGCCTGTTCTCGATCTCGATGTGTGCTAGCATAAAATGACCACCTGACACGAGACTATCATCTACCCAAACAAAAACAGTAATCAATGTATCTCATACGACTGCCCTCCATCTGACCAGAGTCCCGTGTTTCTCTTTCAGGCGGCCGGCGCTGAGGAGGAGGCCACTCAGGTCGTCCAGGGAGTGGCCGTGGCCGAGCCGGGCGCCGAGCCCGCCGACCCGGCGCCCGCCGAGGCGCCCCTGGAGGCTCAGGCGCGTTCCGACGACGCCCCGGAGGAGGACCAGCTGGCGCTGGCCTCTCAGCTAGAGGAGCGCGACTCGGGCGGTCACGCCGTGCACGCGCCCCCCTCCGGCGGCTACAGCTCGGGCGGCCACGACGACTACGGCCCGCCGCGGCCGCCCAAGGGCAGCCCGCCGGTGCCCGGACCGATCCCCGTGCCGTTCGCCGTGCCCGTCAGGCCCGGCACGGTGGTGCTGCCCAAGGCGCCGGCCGGCGCGTTCGGCGGCGGACACGGCGGGGGTCACGGAGCTGCCGTCGGCGGCGGACACGGAGCCGGACACGGGGTGGCTGTCGGAGGAGGACACGGCCGGCCGCGGCCCGTCTACAAGCCCAAGCCGGCCCACGGCCCTCCCCGCTACCGCCCCCGGCCCCGCCCTCGTCCCCACAAGCCCCGTCCCGTCTACGGTCCGCCTCAGCCCAGCTACGGCCCGCCTCCTAAGCCCAGTGCTGAATACGGCGCTCCCAGCGGAGGACACGCTGCCGGAGGACACGCTACCGGAGGACACGCAGCTGGAGGACACGCTGCTGGAGGACACAGCTCGGGAGGACACAGCTCTGGAGGACACAGCTCTGGAGGACACAGCTCTGGCGGACACAGCTCGGGAGGACACAGCTCTGGCGGACACAGCTCTGGAGGACACAGCTCCGGAGGACACGGCGACTCTCACTCCTCTGGCACGGTAGCGTCTGGCGCCTACGTGGCCCCGCCGCCGCAGCAGTACGAAGATGGCGGCCACGATGCCGGTCACGGAGGCGGCCATAATGCCGGCCACGGTGGTGGGGAGTCTTACAGCGCTCCGGCGGACGACTACTCGGCGCCGCAGCCGTCCTACGCCGCTCAGGTCCAGCCGCAGCAGAGCTACTCGGAGCCGCAGCAGAGCTACTCGGAGCCCCAGCAGACCTATGACGCTCCCGAACAGACTTACGACGCTCCTCAGGAGACATATGATGCCCCTCAACAGACCTATGACGCCCCTCAGCAGACGTACGACGCCCCTCAGCAGAGTTACGAAGCGCCGGCGCACCCGGAGCAGACCTACGACGCGCCGCCGTCCCACCAGGTGGCCGAGCAGTACGGCGCTCCGGAGGCTCAGGCCCAGGTCAGTTACCAGACGCCCGAGCAGCCCGCTGAAGAGTACGGTGCCCCGGCCGGCCAGTACCAGCCGGCGCCCCAGGACGGCTACGGCGCCCCGGCGGCGCCCCAGGACAACTACGGCGCCCCGGCGGCGCCCCAGGCCGGCGGATACGGCGGCGGCGCCGAGGTGTGGCCCGTGCCGGCCGCCGACATGCCCCGGATCGTTTCACTGGACGTGCAGTGCGACAAGGCGCTGATGCGTGTCTCGGTGCACTTTGACAAGCCGTTCTCTGGCATCATCTTCAGCAAGGGTCACTACAGCAACTACGACTGCGTGCACCTGCAGGCGGGCTCCAACAGCGCGCACGCCCAGTTCGACGTCAGCATCAACTCGTGTGGCACCACGGGCAACTCGGAC
Organism: Amphibalanus amphitrite; assembly: GCF_019059575.1. Classification (NCBI taxonomy): domain Eukaryota; kingdom Metazoa; phylum Arthropoda; class Thecostraca; order Balanomorpha; family Balanidae; genus Amphibalanus; species Amphibalanus amphitrite. The sequence continues at coordinate 694,991 of NW_024881688.1, forward strand.
AGCGGCCACGGCGGCTACGGCGCCGACACGGGCACCTTCTTCGAGAACACCATAATCATCCAGTACGACCCGCAGGTGCAGGAGGTCTGGGACCAGGCGCGCAAGCTGCGCTGCACCTGGCACAACCAGTACGAGAAGGCCGTCACCTTCCGGCCCTTCCCCGTCGACATGCTGGACGTGGTGCGCGCCGACTTCGCCGGGGATAACGTGGGCTGCTGGATGCAGATCCAGGTCGGCAAGGGCCCGTGGGCGGCGGAGGTCAGCGGTCTGGTGAAGATCGGACAGACCATGACCATGGTGCTGGCCATCAAGGACGACGATAACAAGTTCGACATGCTCGTCCGCAACTGCGTGGCTCACGACGGCAAGCGTGCTCCGATCCAGCTGGTCGACCAGGCGGGCTGCATCACCCGGCCGAAGCTGATGTCCAAGTTCACCAAGATCAAGAACTTCGGCGCGTCGGCGTCGGTGCTGTCGTACGCTCACTTCCAGGCGTTCAAGTTCCCCGACTCGATGGAGGTTCACTTCCAGTGCACGATCCAGATCTGCCGCTACCAGTGCTCGGAGCAGTGCGGCCAGCAGGACAAGGGTGGATACGACGCGCCGCACCGCCAGCGACGATCGGCCGACGAGGCGCGCGACGTCGGCATCGACCGCATCATCCAGGTGGTGTCGACGCGCGACCTGGCGTTCGCGCTCGAGACGCCCGCCGGCAACGACACGCAGACGGTGGTGGTGCCCGTGGAGGGCAGCGAGCACCAGATCTGCATGTCGACGCCGGGCTTCGCGGCCACGCTGATCGTCCTGCTGGCGATCCTGGTCATCTCGTCACTTCTGTCGGCCTTCCTCTGTCTGCGGTACCGGGGCTTCAGCGGCGACCGCGCCGCCATGCTCTCCTCGTTCGAGAACCCCATCTTCCTGCAGAAGAAGAGCGGCCAGTTCTGAGCGCCGGGTGCAGAGCCGAGCGTCTTGCCGTTCGGGTGAGTGAGTGTGCACTGCGGGTCCGGCGCCTGGGCCCGGTGTCGCCTGGAGAGGCCCGAGCTCTGGCGGCGCCGAAAGGAACGGTACCCACCTGAGAGGCTGGCACCTCCGGCTCAACGATGATTCAGGTGCCTTTCTGGGAACGCGGGTAGGACGCAGCGACGTCGGTCCGATGGGGACCGACACGGACACGTCAGATGCCCTGACCACAGCGCGGCCAACAGCCTCTGAGGGGCGGCCGACCACCGCGCCGTCCAGTTGGTCTGGTCTATCTACAGCTAGCCCCCGGCGAGCGTCTCTTTCCTGAGAGGGTCGGGTGCCTGTCTATCTGACTGCCAGGAATGCCTGAGATCTGGTCACGACCACAGGCCATGCGGCTAGGCCACGAGGCCCAGAACTGACCCGTACTTCTACCGTCACGACACACCGCCAGTGACCTGACGTACGGTCAGGGCGACCGTCACCACTCCGGGCCGGGTCACGGGTCAGCGTGGCGCGCCGACCAGCCGAGGTCAGGGCGGGTGACGGGGAACTGCAGGGAGCAGGTAGTGGGCGGGCTCTCTGAGCCAGCCACCAGTGTCCGTGATATGTGAGCGTGTGGGAAGCGAGCGACCGGGCCAACGCCAGCTTTGAGGTCCGGTTCCGTGTTTGTCGTTTGTTGTTGCGCGTATAGTGTTTCTTTGTTTTGTGTTGTGTATCTGCAGGCACTATTTCTATAGCCGGGTGTCTGCTCAACTGCAGAGTTTCGGTGAATCCTGAAGCTGTTTGCTTGTTGTGCCTTTAGGATGTTGTTGTTGTTTGATTTCCTTGTTATCCAAGTGAATGTGTTGCGGTGTGCGTGTAAATGGGCGAGTGTTTGATGAGCCAACGTAAAGGAGCTCAGGCTAACGGGACTGCCTGCAATGGGTGTGAATGGATAACGGGGCTGCAGCAGTAACCGCCACCATTCAGCCACTGCACAGACTGGGGTCGTGTGTTCCAGTCGGAGCACAGACTGGGGCTGGGTGTTCCGGTCTGAGCACAGACTGGGGTCGGGTGTTCCGGTCTGAGCACAGACTGGGGTCGGGTGTTCCGGTCTGAGCAGAGACTGAGGTCGTGTGCTTCAGTCGTGTGCTCCAGTCTGCCAAGCCCGTGTCGGTAAGGGAGGGGTGGGAGGGGAGTGTACCATGGACGCTGGCGACCATTATACGTGTAATAAATGTATATATCTATTATTTCCGCGTTTACTCTATACACAACATTGATTTAGGTATGTAGGTACCCAAGCAACAAGAAGAGCGATACCATACACGATGGGCATTTTACCCTCAGTCGCCATCACAAAACGGCCCAGCGGTTGACTTTTGCGCTAATACTTGCTGGTATCTGCGGCCGTTGCCGTTTTTGTAACGCATTTTCATGCAACATTAACAAGGTCTGAACCAGGGCTGCGGAGTCGGAGTAGGAGTTGGAGTCGGTCGGAGTCGACAGCTCTACCCGGAATCGGAGTCGGAGTCGGAGTCGTCAAAATCTCGCCGACTCCGACTCCGGAGTCGGAGTTAACGCTGCATGGCTCAACGTCATGCACTGCACCTGTTTGATTGACGATACTGCGCCCGAAATAAGTTTTTGTTTTAAAAAAAAGACCATTTTGCCGTTTTAGACGAACGCTTTCAGCGAAAGAAGCAGAAGACGGTGGATTCCCTAGAACCAGCTTTTAATTCTGCACGTTATTTTTAATATTTGCAAAGCGTTTCGGCAAGATAAAAATACCTCCATTATGAACTTCAATATCATGATATGGATTTTAATAGAACCGTCCGAAGTCGGAGTTGGAGTCACCCTAAAATCCATCGACTCCGCAGCCCTGAGGCGGGTCTGAACACATCCTCAGCCCAACGATCGGCTACGCTGGGAATGTTTTATTTAGCGAGGATTGATTTAAACCGCCAGGGCGCCACGCGGCCCTGGTGGCGCAGTCGACCCGCGGTGCGGCGGTGCCGGGTTTCGGGTTCGATTCCCGGTTCCGCCCGTTCCGCGGGCGTCGTCCCCGGCTGCGTCACCAGGTGTGGGGTAGGCTCCCACTTCAGCCGTTGCCTGGGGGGTGGGGAATAGGACGGCGGGAGGAGCAGGTGCTCTCTCCTATAATTGGGACAAGAGCCCGTTGGAGAGAGGTCCGATTAAATAAATAAAAAAATAAACGGCGACTAATTTACCGGTTTAGTCCGTTATCGAGACCAGCCCACTGCCTGCACGTCGCCAAATAACCTGAGTTTCGCACTGCTAGGGCCTCGAACACAGTACGACCTACGAACGAAAGAGGATACCGCGCGACGGGACCGCCGACGTATTGTAACTTGCCATCCGACGATCATACGAACAGCACAAACTTTGAGCTCTAGCGGAAGCAATGTAGGTACAGCAGTTTTAGGGTGGAATACTTCGAATATGCAGACATGGAAAGTACATTCCCGGAGTTCCGTCCGAGAGATGGAGGCCGACCCCGGTCAACAGATATGTCATAGCCCGGACACGAGCCACCCCGGCGCGGTGGTCGTAAAGGGCCGTACTCAGACCCCCGTGCCGTATCCGCCGCCGCCGTCAGTTGCGCTGGGTCATAGGCCACTGTGCTGAGAACAGTGCCATGCATGTAAACCGCCTTTCCGAACCAAGGCATGACGCTGCAGCAGACCCAACGGTCGCGGCGTCGACATGACACCCTATCCCCGCCGATGGGGATCGGGGGGATACCGGAGCCGGTACTCACCGGGCTCAGCTGTGTAACGACGCCGTGGCCGTACGGCAGCATCTTGGGCTGCATCAAGTGAGCCGATCTATGAGCCTCACGCCTCACGCGCATGATTCACCAACACTGATACCACGCAGCTGTAAACACAAACAGATTGGTTCAGCATGGTAATGCGACGAAAACATACCGATGTCAGAACTCAGAAAGGACAAACGTAGACGGTAGAAAAGGAAGACGTTAGCATAACGGTTGGACAGAACATAAGGGAAGAACCAAGGCCCTAAATACAGGGAGAACGTGCCCGGTGCCGTAAAGGAATAAAGGTACAACAACTACAACAATAATCTTGCGACATTATCCCATGCCACCAATGACGTCATATTAGTGTACGATCCGTGAGCCCGAAGCAACATACCGATTTCTCGACCATGGAAAACTCGACTTTTGGTGACCTTGACCGGGCTTGACCTAAACCTGGCGGTGATGAGATGACCTCAAACTTGTCAGACATAAATAAAGGACTCACGCAATGGTTTTTGACGAGTAATCCAACAATTATTGTTGCTTGAAGCTGAAAAAAGCAGCAAAGTTCGAGGGGTCTTGCGATCGGCCGCAACTTGACGTACGGTACGCATCGCAGCCCAAGGTGAAGGCAAGGGCCTGCGGATAGGCGAGCGCGCTGCTGGTAACTTTGACTGGATAATACGCACAACGGTTTATCTAATTAGCCTTATCTATAATCAATTTTGAAAAGCACCTCTCATCTTCCCTTGACAAAACGCTCAATGTAAATATTCGTCCTTGATCAAGGTCAATGCGCAAGCTACATTTCTTGCGCGCTTGCGACATGTTGACATTTGCTCCCTGAAGGTCAACTCAAAGGTCGTTACCGCCCCCTTTTCGTTCACGTGGTGCTTCAGTGTCTGGGGTCGGCATTTCTCTGAGTTATTTTCCATTTTCCATCACTGCTGGAATAGGGTAGGGATTTAAGAAAGAAGGCCATCAGTGTGGATTGATTGTCTTTACAATACATTGGCAAACTCTGCTCTCTAGCTTGAGCAGAGTTCTTGAAAGCTTGATAGGATCCTTTTGATTGAATTATTTCTAAAAAAAAATATCAGTAAATACATCTAGAGTTTTTTTTTAATATATCGGCTATAACTACCTTTTGCGCCCTCTAAAGTTGATTAAGCTTTAAAATTCATTGACTGTGATGTGATTTTAAAGTCTTCAGCAAGCAATGCAAATAATGTGAGGAATAAAAGTTCAAATCATGACTCCCACCAATGGGTGTCGATTTCCGCCGAGTTGGGGGTGCGCGGGCGCAGCAAATCCGCGGCCGCCCTAGCAGTTACTTTGACCTGCGCCGTCTGTTGCGGCTCCAAAGCCAAGCCGGCCGAGCCAGCGTGGAATTCGAAGAGCTCAGGCATCCCTAACTCGGCAGAAATTGACACCCATGCTCCCTCTATATCTTATTGATACAACTGTTGTGCTAAACAAACACCCAATTTTTGGGTGTTAGAGCATTATACTTGTGTTTCTATTGGCAGATCACTGTCACAATGAGTCGTGTTCTCTCAAGTAAGGTGAGCACGACACCATTTGAGGGCCAAAAGCCAGGCACCAGTGGCCTCCGCAAGAAGGTCACAGAGTTCCAGAAGCCCCGTTACACTGAGAACTTTGTGCAAAGCACGCTCTCAGCTCTAGGAGACAAGATTGATGGCTGCACACTGGTTGTCGGAGGTGATGGCCGCTTCTTCACCAAGGAAGCTGTGGCCATCATCATCAAAATGGCAGCTGCCAATGGAGTGAGTGGCAAGCTGGTTTCATCGAATGGAATGCTGCTATTTTGTTCAGTGGAGTTTATGACATGTGCAATCTGAATCCAAGGCAAACCTGAAATGTCAAGTTGCAAAGCATTTTTTCAATTAAGGTCATAGTGTAAATTGGCATGTGCTGCGCTGTGTCAAGTGCTTGAGTTGGCTCTAACGCCGCGCCGTGTCTGTCTCTGTGCAGGTGAAGCGTCTGATTGTGGGCCAGCATGGTGTGCTCTCGACTCCTGCAGTATCCTGCCTGATCCGCAAGCACCAGACCATGGGCGGCATCATTCTGACAGCCAGCCACAACCCTGGTGGCCCCGACGGCGACTTTGGCATCAAGTTCAACTGCGCCAACGGAGGTGGGCGGGCCCGGCTCTCCTGATGCCGATAGAGAGACAGATGGGGCGCTGGGTCCTGATGATGGACGGGATGCCTTTTTGTGGTAGCTTGTTATTAAATGCTCAGAGAAAGTAGAAATGTAAGATAAGGTATTTCTGTAATCTACAGATCAGTGTTTGGTACATATCCGTTTACCGATAAAACAGCGGTGTTGTCTGGGCTCGCTATCTTTTACCGGGGAGACGGTAAAAGATACCGGAATGGCAAATGCATAGGAATGGTAAGTGGACATCGCAAGCATATTTTGTGTCGATTAACAGCCCCAGATCCGATTATAACGTTTTTTTAATATGATGTGTGTCTAGCTAGCTAATCTGTCCGAGTAGTCTGTCATGCCCATTATCAGTAATGTGCGCACGGATGTCCAGGTCCGGCTCCGGAAGCGGTCACGTCGGAGATCTACCAGATCTCCACCAAGATCAGCTCGTACAGCATCGCCGACATCAGCTGCGACATCGACGCCATCGGCAGCTCGTCCTACTCGGTGCGTGAGAGTCGCGTCAGCCGATCTTAGTTACGGACATTACATAGGTAGCTCTGCGTTATCAAGTTTCGCCGGTCCGCCGGTCACATTATTGGCATAAATATGAATTATAAATAGTTTTGTTGCATAAATATCAATGGCCTTCTGATGAACTCAGTTATCCAAACTCACATTGGTTTGAGTTATCCATTGTAACTGATGATATCTGTTATATGCTTTTATCCCCAACCGCAGCCCCCCCCCCCCCCTCCCTGAGCGGTGTACCAGCCGCCGCTGTCCCAGCTGACGGGAGCGTGGTGCCAGCCGCCGCTGTCCCGGCTGACGGCTCTGTCCCCGTGCTCCCTCCCCAGGTGGACGGTCGTCTGTTCATTGTGGACGTGGTGGACTCTGTGGACGACTACGTCCACCTGATGCGGCAGATTTTCGACTTTGACGCCATCCGACAGCTGCTGACCGGTTCGGACGGCAACGAGCCGCTCCGAATCCGGGTCGACTGTCTCAACGGAGGTCGGTGGAGTCGACGATGGGTGGAGACGGGACGGGTTATAGTCCACGTAATGCTTCGTAAACTTCGACTACTTCCACTGCTTTACCTGTCTTGTTCCTCTGGCTGACAGTGACGGGCCCGTACGCGCGGCGCGTGTTCTGCGAGGAGCTCGGCGCGCCGGCGGACGCCGTGGTCCACAGCCAGCCCCTGGCCGATTTCGGCGGCCTCCACCCCGACCCGAACCTGACCTACGCCAAACCGCTGGTGGAGGCCGTCAAACAGGGCGGGCAGGGCTTCGGAGCCGCCTTCGACGGAGACGGGGTGAGTGCAAGCTCGCCGCGGCGGAAGAAATTGTTGTGTTGACTGGAAATTGTCAGGAGATTTGCTGCTTGCTGCTCATGCTTTCAAGCATTTATTTAAAATTTTACGATTATTCGTTATTTTTATTAATTGAAAGGACGTTTTATTATTCAATGATACAACGATGTTCACTCCATGCACTTTTGCAGATGTCTTATTTTTTTCCTGTCCCCTCCACAGGACCGTAACATGATTATCGGCGAGGGCGCGTTCTTCGTGAACCCGTCCGACTCTCTGGCAGTGCTGGCCAACAACCTGGACTGTATTCCCTACTTCCGTCGGCTGGGGGTGCGCGGCCTGGCGCGCAGCATGCCGACAGGGTGTGCTCTGGACAGGTGAGATGTTTGTGGAGGAGGGACGTGACTAAGGTACATACTACAGGGAATTTGTGATAGATGTTAGCTCGACATGTATGGCCCGGAAGGTATTCAGCGGTTTGCGGTGCTCTTTGGACGGATTCGATGCTGTGTAAGTGACAGGTGTGTTCTGGAGAGGTGTTGCTAGGGGACTGCAGTGTGGACTGCAGGTGGCCTAACGTGACTTGTGTTGGTGAAATTCATTCACGGGATGCATGACTTTCTACAAGATATTTTATGGTCTTTCTGATCACGAGTATTTTGTATTGACGGTCAGATATGGCAATTACTGTCAACAGCGTTAACGGAATACATATCTCTAGATATCTTCCCCTTTGGTAGGTCTGTCTGGTTCCGTCTGTCTGACCCTCCCTTTGTTCATCTCCAGGGTGGCGGCCGCCAAGAAGCTCGAGTGTTTCGAGGTGCCCACCGGCTGGAAGTTTTTCGGTAATCTGATGGACGCCGGTCGGCTGTCGCTCTGCGGCGAGGAGAGCTTCGGCACCGGGTCGGACCATGTCCGCGAGAAGGACGGCATCTGGGCGGCGCTGGCGTGGCTGTCGGTGATCGCGCAGCGCCAACAGAGCGTCCAGCAGATCCTGGAGGCGCACTGGGACCAGTACGGCAGGAACTTCTTCACACGGTGAGACGCGGTTAGAGGCAGTTGAAATGACCGAAGGCCAGAGACGGACGGTTGGGTAGAGACCACTGGGGAAAAGATGTGGCGTGTTTTCTTCATTTATTGCGTCTCATCTTTATCAGCATCTGTGCTGTCGTAAGCTTGGTAAATTTTGGAAAGCATGGATGCTGATAGCGTTGGTTTGAAATAAGCAATATGACGAGCTCGTTCTTCCCTTTTGTGAACTAGGAAAGCAACGGTTTTGAAAGGTTTTATCAAATCAACGTCGCCCAGCAATCCCTTGCCGTTATCAAACACCAGCTCATCCTACCTTCACTGACCTCATTAGTCATTACTCTTCCGCCCGGCTGTGACCAGGTACGACTACGAGAACTGCGAGTCGGCGCCCTGCGAGAAGATGATGTCGGAGCTGAACCAGCTGGTGGCCGATCCGTCCACCGTCGGGAAGACGTACTCCAGCGGCGGGAAGAGCTATACGGTCAGCAAGGCGGACAACTTCTGCTACACCGACCCCGTCGACAACAGCGTCACCAAAAACCAGGTGAGCAGCGGCGCGCGTGGGACGGAGGGAATGGGGACAACGAAAGATGGACAGACGTCATCAGGATGATAGCTAATGGGATGAAATGAGTGAGTGCATTGGTGGTCGAAGGATATTTATTTTCCGTGAACGCCTCTTGTTGGGTATGATAATCCGTGAACGTTTCGCTTATACAGCAATTTTCAATTATTGCTCAGCAACAGGATAAATTAAGTTTACTTGTTGCCAAACATATCAAGCGAGGGACCTCGACTGATGGACATTGGACGCCGATGACCACCGCAGTCCGACCGTCCTTAACTCCCAACTCATCGTCCACTGTGTTGTAATAGCAGGTCATGTCATGACATTTCACCATTCAGACTCCTCTGAACCGCTCCTTACACGACCCACGTTCCTCAGGGCATCCGTCTGATATTCTCTGATGGCTCCCGGGTCGTGTTCCGACTGTTTTCTGACAGCTGCTCCAACCCCCTCCTCTCCTCAGGGTATCCGTCTGATCTTCTCTGATGGCTCCCGGGTCGTGTTCCGGCTGAGTGGCACTGGTAGCAGCGGCGCCACCGTACGAATGTACGTGGAGAGCTACGAGAAGGATAACACCAGGATGGACGCGCAGGTGAGTCAGACATGGACGCTGGTCCCACTCCCCGGTCTGGGTAAAACGGACACAGGGTTCGCGGCGTTAAAACTGATGTTGCAGCCTAGCAGCTTAGCTGCAGTTAATTCTATTTTCGACATGAAGAGTCGAAAAAGCATTGTGGGATAGGTATGCGATGTTTGAACTACTACACTGAAAAACAATATTTGGCTCGACGTTATATTTATTCCCGTAATGAACGTTTCCTTTCATGTGTCATTCACCGATTCGTGTGTGCCGTGTGTAATTGGTGTTTATTTTTCCGTCAGGCGGCGCTGGCTCCGCTGGTGGATATCGCGATCACCGTCAGCAAACTGAAGGAGTACACGGGCCGCAGCGAGCCTACCGTCATCACGTGATCTGCCCCTGCACCTCCCCTCCCTCACTGGGTCGACACAGTGCCCCCCCCCCCTCCCCGGGTCAGCACACTGCCCCCCCCCCTACCCCCACTGCCGGGCAGCACTGCCGGCCCCTACCTCTGGTGCAATCTGTAGTACTCAGTAGTCTGACTGACACAATCGCCAGGAAGACATCGTAGTTTAAACTCGTTAGGTCAACTAACTCAATAAGGGCTGTTAAAGACAGTATATTGTGGGCGTTCAACTCGGTTGTAGTTGCCTCAAATTGTTGGCGTTGCTTGGCTGGTTTTCGGCTGTGCGTTTGTTTGAATTTCGCGTTAACCTCCCAGAGGTAATCGATATGCGCTGTTCAGGGAAGAATGCATGCTCGGGCTGCCTGTTAGAATTTAAAAGTTGGAAATATAATGTTTGAGAAATATCTGCTTTTGAAGTTTCAGCTTCACCAAGTCATTGTTCCATATCCACTAGGAGGCAATTAATCCGGAATGGTCGATATTATTTCGCTTATTTCATTTTATAACACTCTTAGCCAATAGCTGTATTTGAGTTATTTCATTACGATCATGTGTGCGCAAAATGGCTCAGGTTTGTCATAACTTTCCTTCGCTCAGTTACACTAGGGTATATCGTGGTTAGCTATGGTATAGCACATCTACTTACATTTTATGTGGTCAGATGGATGCCATTGCCATCCAAATGAGGTTTTAGCGAGGGATAGTTGTTTCGGAAATAATGAACTGCACCAGCCATTGACTATCAATTAAGCATCGAAAACAACTGAAGTGTCGTCGTGGGGGTGGAACCCATCGCGGTCATCCGTTGCCTAGCAACCAGCATCGATAAAGCCGCTATGAGGGGTTGGGGAAGTGCGGGAATCCCATCCTAATCCCATCCCACACGACAAAGCAAACCAACGACAAGCCAGTTTCTGTTTCTCGTATCGAGCGAATGCGTGTATTGGTGCCGTTGTGCCTCGCATTTTTCCCGGGGTGTAGCGAATGATCGTCGAAAAAAATGCGGTGCGGTAGGTGACAACGAACGATAATACGAACCGAGCGACTCTGACACCACATCAACCATGTGCAAAGCCGGCATGAAACGAAGATCGCAGAAGGTGGAAATTCTTCTGGACATTCAAAGCGTAAGTATCCATATCTACTGCAGCGCTGGTTGTACGTTTTATTGGTTTTGCATGCCTATTGCCGAACATGATCTTGCACACCTCATGGTGGATGAAATTGTGTTTGACGGCTAATGACTGCACGCGAGACAATTGACCGCCACGCGCTCGACAGGTGCGGAGCCCGGACGCCTGGGTACCCTGTAATGGAGCCATCTACCTCAGCATCTGCCTGCTGGGACAGTACATCCGCACCAAGGACAAGGCGCCCATCTTCCCCATCAACTTCAACGAAACGTTCGTCGTCGAAAAGGTGCAAAAAATCTTCAATCAGAGTCAACTATGGGCGTTGATGACCCATGCGGCTCGAGCGCCCTGAAACGCAAACACTTCAGCATTGCGATGCTCGAGGCCGGACGGTAAAAAAAGTCATCGTCCGTGTGTCGGCGAACGCAGCCTCACGTGTCTCTGGTCACCTCTTCAAGCCTTTGGTCACGTGTCCCCGTGCTCCCTGCAGGTGTTTGGTCACGTGTTCCGGCTGGCCGACCTGGACGATATGCTGGACGCCGAGGTGGTGTACCTGGAGCTGATCCAGCGGCCACCGGCGGGACCGGACACCGTGCTGGCCTCGTTCGAGACGTCCGCCCGTGAGCTGCTCTTCCCGCGGGCGGCGACCGCCGACCGGCCGGCACGGGCCGACGCCGACCTCGACCTCATCATGGAGCCGACGGCGCACTTCGTGGTGCGTTCGGATTACTGCGTGGGCTACTGGACTGCGCGGAACAGAGATGTCGAGATAATACTTGTCACCTTGCATTCACTTCACTTTCAAGTTTCAAGTAATCGTGTTCCACACATTCTCGGGTTCGTCATCCTCCTTTTGCCATAGACGAGAGGTCGTAAGCTAACCAGACGTACCGCTCGGCGTTATAAGCAGTTCCCTTTCTTCACCGCCCAAATGGTATCTTCCCTTACCTAGTCTGGCTCTGACGCATGTTTCCTTGCCTCCAGGGCTCGGTCGCCCCACGTTTAGAGGTGGCCACAAAGACCACCGTCAGGGAGGTTCGTACCAGCCTGCCGCCGAGACTGGGTGGCCGCACCGGGACCGCCGCCGCCCGCGCCGCCACCGCCGGCCAAGCTGCCGCCGTGGCCGTGCCCAAGGTAGGTCGTCGTTTGGGGAGAAAGTTGATTAGGTACTTGTTTTGCGTGGTTTGTAAGCGCTGGATTTGGGGCAAATGATGATAGCAGCCTGGCAACTACCTGTTCGAAGTGCTCATTGTGGCTGACAGAAAGGCGAAAGCGCCGACGACGTCAACAAAAAGTATAGTGTTCTGGCTCGAACCAAACAGTCGTCAGCCATGGCAATGTTTCTCGCTATCCGCCTCTGCGCCCGGCCTGTCCACCCGCAGGTGTTGCGCGGCCGTCCGGCCGGCGACCGGCCGCCGTTCCGCTGGCGGCGCCCGGAGACGGGTCTCATCGGCAGGGAGATAGGCGACCCGCCGCCGCCGACGCGCCGCCGCCGCCGCAGCCGCAGCGACCCGCCGGCGGGCGCCGGCCGCGGCCGCCACTGTCACTGCTCGTGCTCCGGTCAGCCGGCGGCGGCCCGGCCAGCGCGGAGCACCAGCAGTGCCGAGCGGGCCCCGCCGAGCTCCTCGGGCGGCCGGGCGGTCCGCTCCCGCTCCGTGGAGCCGCTGCCCGTCCAGGTGGACGAGGGAGCGCCGCCACGCGCCGGTACGTCACGAGACGCATATAAACAGCGGTGCCGTCTGAATGGCTGGGAATGTCACGAGGTCAAACATAAACGCTAGAATTAGTTTCGTTTTAATTTTCGATGGGCATGATTCCGTCTCAAATATTTAAAATATAGTGAGTTACGGTTTACGTTATTCGGAACAGTTTATCAGTTTACTACTACTACATCATTCAACAAATATTCTGATGCTCATTTACTTGGCACTGTCCGTACTCCCTATCAAATGCTCGTCCATGTTGAGTCGATGGCTGACCTTGGACCTGCGTGTGTCTGCACAGGCTGGTGCGCACACTGCCAGACCCACCACATCATCCACCATTGTTCGGTGTGCGAGGCGTACCAGCGGTACTTCGGACGCGGCTACCCGGGCCACTACCACCACGACTGCTGCGACTGCCGCTGTCCGGTGAGATTAACTCCTCATATCGACAGTTAGGGATACCCGGGACAAATCCTCTCCCTTTAACGCCAGTAGGGGTACCCTCCTCCCCATAACGACAGTAGGGGTACCCGGGCCACTACCACCACGACTGCTGCGACTGCCGCTGTCCGGTGAGATTAACTCCCCATATCGACAGTTAGGGCTACCCGGGCCACTACCACCACGACTGCTGCGACTGCCGCTGTCCGGTGAGAACTCCCCATATCAACAGAAGGGTACCCGGGACAAATCCTCTCCCTTTAACGCCAGTAGGGGTACCCTCCTCCCTACAACGACAGTAGGGCTACCATGGGCGAACTCAAGATTGGTTGGTTACGGCGATGACACGAATCACATTGTTTCTGTACGTTGCAAGTGTCAGCATTGTTGTCCTTGCCGACGAATTGAAGTCCTTTGTCCATTACGCTTACCCGCGCGGTCCGTCACAAAATATGAGCCTCATACCTGAGCCGTGTCATTTGATATACTCGGCCCGTGACATCACTGTTACACCAGCTGGCCGTGCCATCCCTCACACACTTACACTCGACCGCTACTGACCCCCTGACCCGTGACCGGTGCCGTCCATTTTACCAGGTGACTACTGACGGCGTGCGCCATGTGTGCGGAAAGCCGCGGTCGGGCGGCAGCGACGGCACAGACTCCGAGGTCATGTCTCAGGACAGGTGGGTCGGCTGAATACCCGGCTGAACGGGCGGCGATAGCTGGCACTGGACTGATGGACCGATGGGTCTCCGATAATGGGTGATGGGTGTGCTTGGGTCAGCTGATGGTTATCGGATAGGACTGAGAGCCAATTTATTGGATCGATAATGAATGCGCGTTTTGACTAGGGTAGGTACCGTTAGCACGAATGCTCTACCGATTCTCGGTAGCACATGCCACTGACTGACTGACAACATTACTTTACTTTTGTAGTTAAAGCTCTCCGCATCGCCACTAAAAACTTGACGAGGTTGGCTTACAAACGCTCTTCGGAGTCTTGCATAATGCATTTCAAAGAGCTAGGGGCTGGAATCCTGATCATCCTGTCGTCTGACGTTCTCCCCCCCCCCCCTCCCCCCTAGCGGCCACCTGGCTCAGGAGTGGCAGGACATTGTGCGCGCCTCGCCGCAGCAGCGCACTCAAAGACACCGGTTCTATGACGAGCTCGAGGATGTCTATCGGAGAATGTACGCCAGCGCCGCGCGCCGCGCCGTCAGGGGTCTCGTCAGCTGAGAACCGTCAGGGGTCTCGTCAGCTGAGAGCTGTCAGGAGTCTCATCAGCTGAGAACCGTCAGGGGTCTCGTCAGCTGAGAACCGTCAGGGGTCTCGTCATCAGCTGGGAACCGTCAGGGGTCTCGTCAGCTCTGAGAACCGCCGGGGGTCCCATCAGCTGGGAGCTGTCAGGGGTCTCACCAACTGAGAGCCGCCGAGGGTCCCATCAGCTGAGAAGCGTGGGGACTGGGGAGGGACCTTATCAGCAGAGCACGACGGGACGGGACAAGTGTAGGTGCTGTGGAGACGTCCCGAATCACCGGGAAACCGACGACGGAACGGTGTGGACCGGGGAGGAGCGTTGGTAGGACGATGCTGGCACGATAGTTGTTGAATGGGTGATGGCAGATGTTGTTTTAGCGCTTGACGAATCGAGAGATTGTTCCGAGCAACGAAACGAAGTTTATGTTGACAGGTTGTTTATTATATATAGGCGACTGGATCGCTGATCAGTGATCATCTGCCGCAATACCTACCAATCCTGCAATGATGTTTTTGTTACAAAGTGATTTTTATTATATATATTGAAACGCTATTTCTGAGATTTTAGGGAAACATTTCTGTCTGAAAACTGTACAATGTATTCGTTAATGTCAATAAATATGGTTGTGCGTCCGAACATGCGAGCTGTTTAGTGTTTGGTAGACAACTAAATCGAACCAAGCATGTGTGGTGTGGTACCCAAGATTACTTTACTACTCGTGGTACCTCAGTTTACGATGATAGTCTAGCGGACCCCAGATGACGCGAGTCCAAGACTATCTCATGCTTTCCATGGAATGTCTGTTGTAATTTCGAGACCGGTGCTCTATTTGAGGGGTCCCTCCCAGCTCAGACTCGGGCGAACTCGCCGTATTCAGAGATGCAGTAGACAAAAAAACTTTTGTTGTTTTGAAGGGAAACCTTCAGCATATGGATGCTTACTAGTTAATGTCGCTCATGCGCCGTATCCATCTCAAACATTTGCATGGCGCGTGTTGATTGTTGGACTATTTTGATTTGATGAATAATTGATTAATGATGTATGATCGGTGTTATCCGAAACTTGAGGAAGCCATGTGAGGAACAATAGTCTTAAAGTGCTAAACACGGCAAGACATTTCAGTTTGTTCCCTTATTTTGCATTGCATTTCCTTGCCTCATTTTGATTTGAATTCATTAGGCTTATGGATGATTAAGATATTTGAATTTTTTTATGTCTTCCTGCATCTCATAAATACTGTCACAATATCCTGACAGGTAAGCTAAGATATTGGAGCTGGCTTCACCATTATTGGCCAGCGCTAACATGTTTTAGACCTGATGCACTGTATTACTCTTGCTCTGTTCCGTTAGGGTTGTTCATGTCAATGCTTTTGGCTAGTACACATCGATGTCCTTTTTGAGTGTATATCCAGTTATTGTACCCAGGTAACGGCTGAATAATTGGACCAGTTTCAACTTTCATCTTGACAACTGACAAGCGTACCTTCGATTTGTTACATTGAATTGAAATTCATGACAATTGGATTATGGAATCTTGCCATAAGTGGGAACTGTTGGTGTAGTGGAATGGCATCGATTATATCTGCATATATCTTTGCATTTCAGATTTCATATTTATACATTTTCCATTCCCATTTGGCCATCACTAGTCTGTCTAGTCAGTAGTCATTCCAATTGCTATTCAAATGTGCCTTTTATCTGGCTGATCCAAATTTAACATGTTTTTCACCCTTATGCCCATTGAACTCAATTATAATATAAGTAAGCTCTGATTTGGCAATGCTCTCTTTCAGGAAGTTTATAATGTTTTGTAACATTTGCTTTTTATTTTATAACCATAAACAAAGCTTAGGAAAATAATTAGGGTGCCAAAATTGTTATTACCTACCTTCCTTTTAAAGATAATGCTGCTTTGCATTGCAGCACTCTGTGGCCATGGGCCGCAGCTCGAGTGATTCAGGCGACGACCGCGTGCGCCGCCATCGGGACCGCCGCTCACCGGACCGGCGACATAAGAGACGCGCCCACCGCTCCCGCAGCGACTCGAGGACGCGTCACCGGCGGCGGCGCTCGGGCAGCCGCGAGCGCCGCCGCCGCCGCGACCGGCGCCGCTCGCGCTCCTCCAGCGGTGAGCGCGACCGGCGGCGGGACCGGAGACGGTCGCGGTCCTCCAGCGGCGAGCGGCGCCGCGACAGACGCCGCTCGCGCTCCTCGAGCGGAGAGCGCCGCCGTCGCCGCCGCCGCTCTTCCTCGTCATCGTCAGGCCGCTCGGCGCGTCGCTCGCGCACGGCGTCGAAGGCGGCGTCTCCGGCGCGGCCTAGCCCGGCGCCCGCACCCGCGCCGGCGGTGTCACTGCTGTCGGACGACCCGGCGGGCCGCGCCGCCGCCATCGCAGCTGTGGAGGAGGACGATTTTGTGCAGCGCTCGTTCATCTCGGGTAAATCTCGGCCTGTCGCCGAGCAGGGTCTGACCACGGACGAACAGGAAAAGCTGGCCAGCCTGGCCGAGAGCACTGACACTAAAACGGAGATGAAGGACGAGGACATCGTTCACCCGAAACTGTCCGAGGGTGTGCAGAGGAAAACGGACATGTGGGTGAAGAAAATATGCGCGATGCGTCAAAAACTCATCGCCGCGGGGTCCACCGTGTCGTGATTGCGTCGTGCGTCGGAACTTGTGCGATGGTGCAGGTGGTATGCTACATGGTTATACTTATGCCCCCGATTTTAAAACGGCATGTAAATCGCCTTGTCCGATGCATTTGCTGACTCTCGTCTATCGTCTTGTCCATTCATGCTGACATATGTGTTGCGACAAAATACAGCGCTAAAAATAACAATGTGTTGTTTGCGCGATGCTCATTCTAACACCCGATGTTCAGGAAACTAAATTCTGCATGACACATTGATACCTGGTTAGGCATGACAGCAATATCTAACAGCTTTATGCAATCATTTATGCCTTAATTAAAACGTAATTTAAGTTTATAAGGCTTTGGAGTGACCATTTTCTTTTTCACATCCCCTGATTAGGCGTAGGCATCACCTACATACATAATCTTACTACATACAAGATTACCTACATACATAATCTCCTCTACAAAGTCCCTAACATACGAGATTATGTCTCGTCAATAATTCAGCACGACCCGGTGGTCTGCCTCCATGCCCAGCTTGGTGTGCACCGTCAGCAGTCCCGTGGCCGGCTCGTACACCACGCTGTCGGCCGGCAGCGGAGCTCCATCAGCGCTGACCGATGACGGCTCCGACGGCACTCCGTAGAAGGAGATCTCGGACAGCGTCGGGTCCGGCATCCACTGCGTGTCGTTGTGCGTCACCTGTGGAATAAGGCGGTTACGGTATGGCAGTCAGCCAGTTAAAAAGGTTTGTGTTATTTCTCGCTAATTTTGCATCACAAGCCTGCCCACAGAAAAGCTTTCCGCTTTCAGAAACTTAAATGATCCAGTTTTATATTTACGATTTCGTAAAATGGCCATAGAAGTCCTCAAGCACCATCGATTCTTACCTGGATGTCGAGCGTGTTGTCGCTGAAGTGGAAGAGGCAGTGGTAGAAGCTGCCGTCCTTGAACGTGTCCGTGGTCTCTCCGTCGTCCCAGAAGAGCATGCCGGTCGCCTGGGAGCCGAACACCGCCAGCGAGAACGGGTTGGCGCGGCTGGCGGCCGTCGTGGTGGCGTTGCGCTGCGTGGGCACGGCGGCGCCGCCTCGGCCGAACACGGGGATCATCTCGTCCAGCGCCACCTGGTATAGCACGCCGCCCGAGTGGTCGGCGTCGTAGGCCAGCGCGCCCGAGCGCAGGTCCCACCACTGGCCGGCCGGGAACGTGACGTGGACGGACGTGATGCTGGCCTCGTCCAGGATGGGCGCCACCATGACGGCGTCGCCCCACAGGAACTGGGTGTCGACGCCGCGCAGCGTCGGGTCCGAGGGGAACTGGAAGGCCAGCGGCCGCGTCACCGTCTCGCCCATCTCGGAGGCGCGCCAGAAGAGCGTGTACAGGTAGGGCAGCAGCCGGTAGCGGAGGCCGAGCGCGTCGCGCGCCGCCGCAGCCACCGACGGCCACACGGCCGGATCCTGGTCAATGTTCTCGATTGCGTTGTGGTTGCGGCTGAATGGGTAGAACGCTCCTAGCTGCATCCAGCGCAGACAGAGGTGTTCGCTGGTGTCACCTCCAAAGCCACAGATATCTGCGCCGACGTGCGGGAAGCCGAACATGCTGAACTCCAGGATACCGACAACGGACCGTTTCATGTCGCTCCATCTGGCGGTGTTGTCGCCCGTCCAGTGGGTGGCCCAGCGGCCCGCGCCGACGAACGTGCTCCGACTGACGATCAGACTGCGCCGGCCGGCCATGGTGGCGCGCACGGCGGCGCGCGTGGCGCGGCTCTCGCTCCAGCCGTACAGGCTATGCACGTCGTAATGGTAGTACGAGGTGGCGGCGCCGTCCAGGTCGGCCTCGTGCACGCTCGCCATGCATATGGTATGGTCGGCCACGGTGCCGCTCGGGTTAAAGGCGGACCTGACGAACCGGGTGGGGTACGGCGGGTAGTCGAGCGGCGTGTGCGGACACTGGAGACCGCCTTTGGCGTTCGTGTTGATCGCAGCGGGCTCGTTCACGTCAATCCAGAACCCGTCTGGTCCTCCGGCAACGGCGATAAACCGGCGGATCTCGTCTATCCACCACTGCAGCGTCCGGTTCGCGAAGAAGTTGGGGAACAGGCCCGGCGCGCTGGTCCGCTCCTTGGCGACTATGTAGTCCTTGCAGCCCTCGCACTGGTTCTCGGGAACCAGTGAAGAGTTCAGCCACCCTACGAAGACGTCTTGCTCGACGCCACGGTCAGCGGGTCCATAAGTTTCGAAGTCGGCGGCAATCGTAGGATGGTAGATGGGCACGAAACGGATGCCCTCTTCGTGAAGTTCACTGATAAAATCTGGGAGATCTTTGAAGTTGACTGGGTCAATTGTAAAGTCTCTACTACCATCCATGTAGTCAATGTCTGCCCACTGAACGTCCTGGGGGATCTGGGCTGCTTTCATCCGCTGGCGAACGTCCCTGATGTCCTGGACGCTCTTGTAGCCCCAGCGGCACAGCTGGAAGCCGAGGCCCCAGTAGGGCGGCATCACGGGGAGCCCAATGGTGCGGTGGTACTGCTGCAGCACTTCCAGCGGCGAGTCGCCAAAGAACAGGTACAGATCCAGGATGCCGCCCGTGGTGCGGTACGTCAGGGCGGGAACGCCGTCCAGCAGGAACAGACGGTACTCCATTGCGTTGCTGTTGAGGATCAGCACGCCGAAACTGCTCCCGGAGTCGTCTTCGATTCCAAGGAAGAATGGGTGTACTCCGTACGAGTTTTCGATCTCATCGCCAGGCATATGACCGTTGGCGAAGATGGGCCATGTGACGCCCGCCTCGAGGTCGTGTCGGAAGCTGTCGTGGTTGTTCTCGCCGAAGCCGTACAGGTCGCTGGCGCCCAGCAGGAAGGTGGCCTCGATGAACTGATCTCCGTAGATGAGCTCGGGCCGCGAGGTGATCACGGGCCGCTGGCGGTGCGTCACCTGGACGCCGAACGTCTGGCCGGCCTCGGTGGCCGTCAGTGTGATGGCGTACTGCGGATCGGACGGCGGCGGAGTGGGCAGCGGCGGCACGTCCAGCTCGACGGGCACCTCGTACCGGGCCGCGTCCGTGTCCCGGTACTGGCGACAGCGGAATAACGGGCGGTGGTCAGCGGCCAGAGACGGACACCGAGGGAGAGTGGCATCCGGGAGGGGCTGCTTGAAAACAGGCCGTCAGGGTTGAAGCTTTATCTCCATTTCATCTAGGCATCGTTAACTGATCGACAGCGTTCAACAGAAGAGTCCTTCACAAGCAAAGTCCCAGTGTATAACTATCATATGATCGGGGTCTGGGAATGATTGCCCTAGGATTCCCCTACGCTTTCTGCTCGAGCCAGCCCTGTCTCTGCCCGCTCGTCCCTCTTACCGTCAGCGCCATCCTGTTGTCGTCGTACTCGACAGCGGTGACCGTCAGCCGCTCGACGTCGTCTCCGAACATGGTGACCTCGCTGTCCCGGCGGCCCAGCAGCAGCTCGTAGCCCGTGTGGATGACGTGCGGCGGCTCCAGCAGCTGGTAGCCGACGCGGTCGGCCAGCCGGCAGCCGCCCTGCTCCCACACACAGGCCGAGTAGAGGCCGCAGGTGGCCTCGTCGGCCGAGTCGGGACCGTCCGGCAGCGGGCACTCGAGCGGCGCCGAGACGGCGGCGGCCAGCAGCGCCAGCAGCGTCCACAGACGGGCCATGACCGGTCACCGGGCAGAGGACGGACGGAGGGGCGCGGACCGGGACCGGGACGACCGTCCGCCGCCGGGCTGGGACGCTCACTGGCGGGCCCGGCGTGTCCGATTGTGTGACAGGACGATCGGGGGCTCCGATAAATCAAAACACAAGGTGTGCGTGCTTACTGGCTGCTTCTCAAACGACTTGACTTCGATTTTGATCTAAATTTCGCATGGAACGACTACACTGATGCATGATGAGCTGGCACTGCATATTCCAACTGCTGCCTTACATCTGCAGTTCGTGTTTGCTTTGCAATGCGGATGGAAAGCTGTTGCAAGACAGGAATCCAGAGATCATGCTGGCAAGAATTGCTGTAACGGTTCATCGAATTCGAGGTCACTCAAAGGGAAATTGTAATATTGTTCGTGATAGTCAAAGACTCAAAATACACTGTTTCACTGCTCCCTGGGTACCTATATTTGTCACTCCTGGTCAAACGGCAGCAGTTTCAACGTAGCCGAAAATGTCTGAGAACAGAAAGCGAAGTCAAAAGTAACCGACGGGAGAGCGGCTCCCGCGAGTCCAATGTGTTTGCCAGATAGCCCAGATAGTCCAGAACTCCCTCACCCGGCCGCCGGCCGGGGGCTGCGCCCATGCTGCGGCTCGGCACGCGTAACATATGTACGGCACACATGTACGTCATATCATAGCACCAATCAGAAGCGGGTCAGTCAGGACAGGCGTCAAGGCGAGGAACAGTGACCATATAAGGAAATTGCTAGTAGGGTAGGGGGCTGGGAGCGAACTTTGTTACAGAAATATTGCGATGGTATGGTATAGCCTCTTGTCGCTGGTGCTTGAACTGATCAATCCTCGTCTTCCATATCTGGAAGAGAGAGAGAGAGAGAGAGAGAGAGAGAGAGAGAGAGAGAGAGAGAGAGAGAGAGAGAGGGAGAGGGAGAGGGAGAGGGAGAGAGAGAGAGAGAGAGAGAGAGAGAGAGAGAGAGAGAGGAGAGAGAGAGAGAGCACCGTCGCTCGGTTGGCGCATCCCGCCGCATCCCAGCGCATCTCATGTGCCTGGAGGTCTGTGGGACCCGGCCAGATGGAACAGAGATAACAGGAGACGCGCCCGTCTGTCAGGCACGCCCATAGTCACACGGTGATACTGAGTTCTGAGAGCTTCGGCAAGCAAGTATCAGATACGGAAGCCATATCCACCGTGTTTCCGTGTATATTTTTTATGAACTGATAAAATAGAAGCCCGTGAAATGCTATTGCATGAGGTAGGTATCCCACGCCCCACGGTGTTTCAGGAGGCACGCTTTACTTTACATATCAGTCAAATGTGACTTGATCGAACTGAACTCTCGTGGTTTAGTCGATGAGTTTCTCGTTCTTTGTTTTTCCTAACACTTTTATCGACTATTCTTGATTCCGGCAAGTTACCATTCCACCCTAGCAATTGCAAGTAGTTCTACCCGTCTGTTAAACGATTTAACTGACAGTGCATGACTGCTGGCCAGAACGGGAACACGTAATTCGTTATCTCAGCCCATGGAATAAAAGGACGC
Source organism: Amphibalanus amphitrite (assembly GCF_019059575.1). Lineage (NCBI taxonomy): Eukaryota > Metazoa > Arthropoda > Thecostraca > Balanomorpha > Balanidae > Amphibalanus > Amphibalanus amphitrite. Next base: position 717,201 of record NW_024881688.1, read on the forward strand.
TTGCGGGGATACGGGATACTTGCTCGGAACGGTCACGGGACTTATTTCTTGAGGGAACGGGTTATTTTGCACCTTTCACACTCTACCTCTAAAAAGCAGTTTATGTTTGCGGTACAGAGTCCGCTGAAAAACCGGCTGCTCGCTGTGAGTCGGGCCCCGGCCGTCAGATACGGTCCTATCTCCCGGTTGTAGTCCATCCGGCCGTCCCGCCTGCCACCAGTGAGCGTCCCAGCGCGGCGGCGGACGGTCGTCCCGGTCCCGGTCCGCGCCCCTCCGTCCGTCCTCTGCCCGGTGACCGGTCATGGCCCGTCTGTGGACGCTGCTGGCGCTGCTGGGCGCCGCCGTCTCGGCGCCGCTCGAGTGCCCGCTGCCGGACGGTCCCGACTCGGCCGACGAGGCCACCTGCGGGCTCTACTCGGCCTGTGTGTGGGAGCAGGGCGGCTGCCGGCTGGCCGACCGGGTCGGCTACCAGCTGCTGGAGTCGCCGCACGTCATCCACACGGGCTACGAGCTGCTGCTGGGTCGCCGGGACGGCGAGGTCACCATGTTCGGAGACGACGTCGAGCGGCTGACGGTCACCGCCGTCGAGTACGACGACAACAGGATGGCCCTGACGGTAAGAGGGGCGAGCGGGCAGAGACAGGGCTGGCTCGAGCAGAAAACGGCAGCAAATTTCAGTTCATTCAACTCTTAATCCCGATCATATGCTGGTAATGTACTTGAACTTATCCCACGAAACTTACGCGGTCTTTTCGCTATCTGGCGAGATAAAAAGTGGGCATTGCTATTGCTTTGTTTGTAAAGGACTACTGATCACTTATGCTCTGTAAACGTCAAACGATACCTCAGGTAACATGTCAACCCTGAAAACTGCTTACCCTCGAAGACCCGAGTCCTTGAGGCGTCGGTGTCCGTCTCTAGTCGCTGACCACCGCCCGTTATTCCGCTGTCGCCAGTACCGGGACACGGACGCGGCCCGGTACGAGGTGCCCGTCGAGCTGGACGTGCCGCCGCTGCCCACTCCGCCGCCGTCCGATCCGCAGTACGCCATCACACTGACGGGCACCGAGGCCGGCCAGACGTTCGGCGTCCAGGTGACGCACCGCCAGCGGCCCGTGATCACCTCGCGGCCCGAGCTCATCTACGGAGACCAGTTCATCGAGGCCACCTTCCTGCTGGGCGCCGCCGACCTGTACGGCTTCGGCGAGAACAACCACGACAGCTTCCGACACGACCTCGAGGCGGGCGTCACATGGCCCATCTTCGCCCACGACCATGGACCTGGATTTGATGTCGAGAATCTGTACGGGGTTCATCCCTTCTTCCTGGGAATCGAGGACGACTCCGGAAGCAGTTTCGGCGTGCTGATCCTCAACAGCAACGCGATGGAGTACCGTCTGTTCCTGCTGGAAGGCGTTCCCGCCCTGACGTACCGCACCACGGGTGGCATCCTGGATCTGTACCTGTTCTTTGGCGACTCGCCGCTTGAAGTGCTGCAGCAGTACCACCGCACTATTGGGCTCCCCGTGATGCCACCCTACTGGGGCCTCGGCTTCCAGCTTTGCCGCTGGGGCTACAAGAGCGTCCAGGACATCAGGGACGTTCGCGAGCGGATGAAGGCCGCAGAGATTCCTCAGGACGTCCAGTACTCCGACATCGATTACATGGACGGCAAGCGAGACTTCACCATCGACCCTAACAACTTCGCCGACCTGCCAACGTTCATCCAAGAGCTCCGCGAGGAGGGCGTTCGCTTCGTGTTGATCTACGACCCGGCGATCGCCGCCGACTTCGGCACCTACCCCACTGCGGACCGTGGCGTCGAGCAGGACGTCTTCGTCAAGTGGCCCAACGCGTCGTTCATTCCTGAGAACCAGTGTACTGGCTGCGGACAGTATGTCGCTGGCAAAGTGTGGCCGGATGGACCGACGCTCTACCCCAACTTCTTCGCCAACCGAACGGTGCAGTGGTGGACGGACGAGATACGGCGGTTCCGCGCCGCGGCCGGCGAGCCGGATGGTTTCTGGATCGACATGAACGAGCCCTCGTCGTTCGACACCAACATCGGCCGGGTGAGCCACAACTCTCTGCGGGGCGCTCTCCAGTGTCCGCACACGGCGCTCGACTACCCGCCGTACACCACCCGCTTCGTCCGGTCCGGTTTCAACCCGAGCGGCTCCATGGCTGACCACACCATATGCATGGCGAGCGTGCACGCGGCCGACCTGGACGGCGCCGCCACCTCGTACTACCATTACGACGTGCACAGCCTGTACGGCTGGAGCGAGAGCCGCGCCACGCGCGCCGCCGTGCGCGCCACCATGGCCGGTCGGCGCAGTCTGATCGTCAGTCGGAGCACGTTTGTCGGCGCGGGCCGCTGGGCCACCCACTGGACAGGCGACAACACCGCCAGATGGAGCGACATGAAACGGTCCGTCGTCGGTATCCTTGAGTTCAGCATGTTCGGCTTCCCTCACGTCGGCGCAGATATCTGTGGCTTCGGAGGCGAAACCAACGAGAACCTCTGTCTTCGTTGGACGCAGCTTGGAGCGTTCTACCCCTTCAGTCGTAACCATAACACGATCGGAGCGGCCGCCCAGGACCCGGCCATGTGGCCGTCGGTGGCTGCGGCGGCGCGCGACGCGCTCGGCCTCCGCTACCGGCTGCTGCCCTACCTGTACACGCTCTTCTGGCGCGCCTCAGAGATGGGCGAGACGGTGGCGCGGCCGCTGGCCTTCCAGTTCCCCTCGGACCCTGCCCTGCGCGGCGTCGACACCCAGTTCCTGTGGGGCGACGCCGTCATGGTGGCGCCCATCCTGGACGAGGCCAGCATGACGTCCGTCCACGTCACGTTCCCGGCCGGCCAGTGGTGGGACCTGCGCTCGGGCGCGCTGGCCTACGACGCCGACCACTCGGGCGGCGTGCTCTACCAGGTGGCGCTGGACGAGATGATCCCCGTGTTCGGCCGAGGCGGCGCCGCCGTGCCCACGCAGCGCAACGCCACCACGACGGCGGCCAGCCGCGCCAACCCGTTCTCGCTGGCGGTGTTCGGCGCCCAGGCGACCGGCATGCTCTTCTGGGACGACGGAGAGACCACGGACACGTTCAAAGACGGCAGCTTCTACCACTGCCTCTTCCACTTCGGCGACAACACGCTCGACATCCAGGTGAGATAATTATAACTTTCATCGAGTGTTTGGGTAAATCATTTCAAGATAAATGTAGAAATTATAGTGTTCATAGCCTATTGATAAAATTGGTCAACTTTTAACACCCAAGTTAGCGACAGTCGGTAAGAGTGCCCTGTACCTACTTTTACGTTGTCCGGTACGTGGCTGCTTGTCTGATCAGTGTCTTACCGTACTGTCTTCTCCGCAGGTGACCTACAACGACACGCAGTGGATGCCGGACCCGACGCTGTCCGAGATCTCCTTCTACGGAGTGCCATCGGAGCCGTCATCGGTCAGCGCCGACGGAGTTCCGCTGCCGGCCGACGGCGTGGTGTACGAGCCGGCCACGGGAGTGCTGACGGTGCACACCCAGCTGGGCATGGAGGCAGACCACCGGGTCGTGCTGAATTATTAACGGTCCTGACCACCTCGGCGTCAGCCTTCAGACATAGAATCAGCGTGAACAGCTGTGAAGCGACTGGTTTGCTTATGATGTGGGTGTGAGGCATTAACCCGCGCCCTGCTGGGGGGGGGTGTTTGAACACCCCCCCTTGTGGTTTTTCGCGAATATCTCAAAAACGGCGGCGCGGAGCGCCGCCGTTTTTGGTACACCTTATCATACATCAATTCTACACATGTTGTGAAAATTTCAGACCAAGGTCATTCAAGGTCAGGTCACCAGGTCACTTGAAGTGACCTCACCTCATAAAAAGTTTCAATGTCTGTCATAGCTACACCGAGTGACCGATCGCTTTGAAACTTTCAGCGATTGCTAAGAGCAATAGCATGTACAAAATGTATATCTCAGAATTTTGATATCGATGACCTAAGGTCAGGTCAACTTTGCGACCTCCCCATTATAAGTCAATGGGAGAAAATTGAAATGCGCCTCTTTTGGACGAAAGACATTATAAACACTCCCAAACACTGAATTACAAGTGGTCTAGACACGCTGAACATGAAAATGGTGTCCGTGACCCCTGTTTATGCCCTGAGGTCATCTTAGGTCACGAATGGTATCTAACAGTTTTTCGCAAATAACTTTTGATAGAGGCATGCTAGAGCGATGAAAACGCCTTAGATGTGTTCAGCTCGACGATACGGATCGACTGATATGCAACATGACCCTTTCCGGTCAGGTCATGACCTTGACCTGAGGTCAAATTTTCAAGTTGACCTTTCAAGGTCAAGTTATATTTCATTCGATGCGTCTTGACGAGAGGAACACGATGCCGGTAAAAGTAAGCTCGTACAAGGCTTGGGTCAAAAGTTATTGCAGGAAAACTGTTTCCGAAAAAATCGGCTATTTTTGCAGTTTTTGCCCCCTGCAGGCAAAACCGTTGACGTTAGGTCAAACCTGAGAGAATTACTCAGAAAGGGCTTTAATAGGGCTATCGAATGCGCCAGTGGCGGCGCCACGAGTTTTCGCCAGTGGGGGCAAGCTTGACGTGACCCGACTGTTGTCTGATACGCCGATCTGCAAAATCCATGAGCACCTTGCCCCTAGATGTTGCCATTCAAAATTATTATGGTTTCAGGTTTCATGCATACGTATTGAGCTTAACCGTTAACCTTCGCAGGCCCAGAAGGGGGGGGGGCGTTTTTCGTCTCCCCCTGGCGAATATTTGGAATGCCTCATGAACGCTTAGGGATAGAAAGACGAAACTTGCTGTACCTTATTCCCCATTAATTTGAGACATCTTTTGAAGCAAAAAAAGAAAAAATTGGACCTAGCGTTCTTGATAACGTCTCAGGGCCGATATTCCTATAAGACTCCTGCACATCAAACTTTGGCGTCACCATAGTGTGTCAAAAGTGGAAATAGCCGGTGCGCCGTCTGGCAACCCGGCAGCCCGCCGCCATAGGGAAATTCATGCTTTTTGTCGCTTTTTCGCTCCTTATGAGTCACTTGATCTAATTAGAGCTTAACTAGGAACGAGGCGGGTCACTTGGACGTATTCGGGAGCCGAATACGGTGTTTTGGAGCCAATACCTGGATAACCCTACCCGCCCAATGCGAGTTTTTAAGAGTCTGCATGCCCAAATTAACGTTGAGCGCGGCCGTTTTCGGTCGGTTTTCCGCGACGTTGTGGCGAAATCGCCTTATTTATTCAACCAGGGTGGGCTAATTCGCTTAACTAGGAATGAGGCGTTGAAGAGAATTATTCGAGGAATTGAGCTGTGTAAAAATATTTTTTGAATTGTTAAAACTGTATCCGCCCTCGAACGATAAATATTGTTGACCCATCAGGAACACATCCCCTGGAATGCGTTTGGACTTGGCTGGAACTAATATTAGCGAGTATCTGCTAATGCAGTTTCTTGGCTTACACAGTACGCATACAAGCACACATACTTCCTGCCCTCGGTTATCCCTCACTTGAATGAAAATTTTGCTATAATAACTATTCCAAGCAGTTAACAGGTTTTAGTGCAGTGCCAAGTCGGAACCGTTCAGCGCCGCCAGTCTCCCAGGCGGCGCGTAACGGCCACCGCCGGCCGCCGCGCCGCCGCTCTGGCGGGGTGTTTGACTTCATATCTCTGTTGCTAGAAAAGTTGTGGACCGATTTACTTGATTCTTGCATGAAAAGATCCGCCATTTAATTCTTAGCAGATAACGAAAATTTGACGTCAATTGCACAATCCGCTGCCCATATTGTGGTACTGCCATCTATTGACAAGGCTGCCGAACTAAGGCCGGGCGGCTATTTCCACTTTTGACACACCATGCAGACGTGAACTTCAACCAGGCACCAGCTGCCAAAATTAGAGCTTTAGAGATAAATTACGAGCACGGTTGTGTAGCATTTGACCGAGCAAAAATACTTAATTAACTTTGGTGACCTGAGGTCAGAAGTCAGGTCAACGACCCCTAGCTGGGGCTTTAGTTTTTTTTTTCGCAAATAACATAAACAAAAATGGTCCTAGAGCTACGGCAGCGGTACCTTCGCATTTGTCTCGTCGAGACGCGTCGAACGACACATATATTGTTTGGAAAAGGTCTCAAGTTTATGTTGACCTCATGTGACCTCGAATGACCTTTGGTTGACTGTGACACATGAAAGGGCGTTAATGATGATTTCGTAGCCGCTGATCGCGATTCTGGCATCCATTCTGCTCTTAGCATTCATCCAGAGCCTCAGGATGGCAAAACATGTCTTAACCCGCGCCCCGTAGGGGGCCCGAAACGGCCCCCTGTCCTTTTCCATCGATATCTCCTAAACGGCTAGAGATATCGCCATCAAACTTTCAGGACCCCTTCGGGCATCAATTTTACACATTGTGACCAAAAATTTTCCAGAGGCTATGATAGGTTGGCCACAAATGACGTCAGAATGACGTCATGTTCTGCCATTTTCGACCGAAAAAAAGACCTTCGCGAGAAGAGCTGTCAGGCCTACAGCTTTGAAGATACAGAAAAATGATCAAGACATAAAAGGTGTAGAATTGACAGGGCTACAAAATTGCTATCTCGGATTTGTAAAATTTTTTAAAGTTTGACCACAAAAAATCAAAAAAGCCATTTTTTATATATTTGCCAAAAATCCAAAGTTTTTTTGAGGTTCGAAAAAGCCGGAATACATGTGATAGAACATAACGTCTTCTATCTAGATACCAAATTTCAGATCAATATCTTGTTTTTTGGCCAAGTTATAGCGAAAAAACGTTCAAAAATGATGACGTCAAATTTTAAAACAATTTTTTTTTTTGCAATTCTAGACCACGTAGAGCAAAACAAAGACCACCATTAGACCCCCCGTGACGAGCTGCATCGAATCGATACCCATTTTATGCAAAACTATCAATTTTGAAATTTGACCTAATTTGACCTGACCTTGACATGACCTTCACCAAAACGTGACCTAAGCTGGCCCCAAAGGCTGCCTGACCCTATCACGACTCTCTCATATTGTGACCCCCAGGTGACCCCCAGTGACCTGACCTCTGTGACCTGACCTGGTATCAGTGACCTCAGATAGCTAAGTATGTGTTTGACGAACAATGTACTATCGATGGTTTTTAATAACTTACCAATTTACTCGATTTCACAACACATTTCTTGAAATGCCTGTGAACGGTGAAAATCCGACCTTTGAACTGACCTGTGACGTCATCGATTTGACCTAGGTCAATGAAATTTAGTCACAAGGTAGTTCCCCGGTGGGGCTATCGAACGCCGTTTGAATTTTGAAAATCGGCCGGTAAATTTCCGAGATCTTAGGAGGGGTAGGGTCCGCCGATAGCCCTACGGGGCGCGGGTTAATTATTATGCCTGACTGGAATAAGTGAAATAGTCTCTAGCAAGGATACTCTCTTGTGACTTTGACCTTGTAGCAGCCTTGTATCGTAAGATAAAGCACAAATAAGGGCCCGCTAGGCGCTAAGCTTCAAAACATTTCAAAACATCTCGGAATTTAGTATACAAGATAGACGAAAACTGAAAAAGTGCAGTTTGTGGTCAATTTTGATCATCACCGTGACCTTGAATTTGAATGTTATGCACATCATCGGAATCCCCAGACTCTCTTCTTTCGTTTAACATCCATTTTAGCCGGTTTTATGCACCATGCCGTCCTCTGAAACACGTACTTTGAGACCACTACAAAAGTGCCGGTTTTTGCTTTTGACCTTGACTTTTGACAGGCGTACTATTATAACCGCCTATCATGAATGTTGCACCGGTCTTCTGTTCCAATTTCAACATCAGCCAAATTTTGTGGGGGCAAAAACATAGTCTTGCCCCCACGGCCTCCTGCCAGTGGGGGCAGTCTGCCCCCACTGCCCCCACGGTGGCGCCGCCCTTGGAATGCGCTTTTCCGCGGCGCTGTAGCTCTATTGGTTCCCGAGTTATGCGTTGGCTTCTTGGAAATTTTCGACATTCGACCCGGAAATCGGCGAAATTTTGCCTTCAATGACCTCTGGTGACCTGACCTTTGACCTGACCAAAAAATTGACCGAAGTAATTTCCTCATTATTTTTGACGCTCTTTCGAACGCCGCCTTCCGCGTATCGCTACGTGGCCCAGGAGCCGAGTTAGAAGGGGGGGTGTTCAAACACCCCCCCCCCAGCAGGGCGTGGAAATCCAGGACCCCCAGCCGGGCGCGGGTTAACTGGTATATTATATGTCATTTTGGATCAAGATGTTTTTGTCATAATGCTAGGATTTTCATAGCAGGCGAGTGCGGTATGCCGCTTGATACTTTGACGCTCGGGATCTCGAGGCAGTCTTGTGTTCTCTCCTTAGGTTAGACCCTCGGTCTCAGGTCTGAGACCATCCCATAACAGGAAGGAAGAAGGGATGTAGGGGAGACGTCTTTATATCTGTGGGGGAGACAAATTCCCTTGTTCTTCTATTCGGGGAAAAACATCAATACAGAATCTGTGCTGGCATGTCGCATGAGAGACCACGGGGCAAGCCCCGAGGTCGGCTGGATAAATAAATTATTTGACGTCAACCATAAAATAGCAGTGAAATTATCTAGCGCCATAGAATATCACCAACCTTGGAAGCGCGAGCGTTTGTTGCGCATTTGTGGGACACCGGTGAAAACAGGGCGCCGGAGGGCATATTAGTCACGTGACATTTGGAGCTTCTCCCCCTTCTTGGGCCTTCTACATGCTAAACGTCACGTGTAAATTTCACGAACCTTGATCAAATCGCCTCAGGCGCCCTGTTTTCACCGTCGTCCCATTTGTGGCGCGCTATACGCGAGGTGAGGAGGAGGTATTGGTATCAATTTAAAATTTAAACATTTTTAACTTTTGAATTAAATATGTACCTAAAATTCAACATAACATTGAGGTTAATGACTAGGTGTAGTTTGATATTATTCAGCTTCCATGACTAGCCGGTACCGGAAAAGCAATAAAATCTTCTCTGTGAGGCTATTGTCAAAATTGGGCGTTTTTAAGCCATATTTCTATGAAATCGGATACATTCAGTAGCCGAATCTAGCTATAGTAAGAGTAAGACTCTTATAGCTATTTAGGTTGATTATTATTTGATATGTACCTGCCATTGTGATTATGCTTGACTTGGAGCCTCAACGGTAAAAGTATACATTAGGTCCGAGTGACTGTTAAAAGATAAAGTTTTCATATTCTTACATTATTTGACATCCTGAATCCAAAAATGATACTTATAAATCCTGGAAATAAAAGAAAAACATAATCAAACCTGACCTAACCTTACCTATTTACCTACAACCTACCAACCTACAACCTACAACCTAACCTAACCTAACCTACAAACCTACCAACCTAAAACCTACAAACCTACAACCTAACCTAACCTTAAACCTAATTTTTTTGCTTTTACATATTTGTATCAACAGCGTCACAATTGTCCACTCGGACCTAATATATACTAATACCGCCTCAACTTGATTTGCTTAACCGCTTGGCCCCCCAGTGACGCGATTTCAGCCCCACTGGGGGGCCAGCGGCATCACTGAGGGGGGGGGGGGGCGGCCCCCCAATTAACATGTTAGAGGAAGCCCTGGCTTCAAGCAGCCAAATACATTTTCAATGTCCAATATAATTTCATGATAATGAGAAAGTTATGTAGAAAGTTTTCCCTTCCTCTTTCCTTTCTCTATTTGTGAGCCTTATGCTTTCAATTTTGCTCTCTGATCCCGCTCCGCTCTCTCCTTGCTCAGTCCGTCAGTTCAAAGAAGTTCTTACCAAGATTTGCTTTTATTATAAAAGGAGGAATTCAACAAGAGATGGGACGAAAGTGGGAGATTAAACTTAAAGAATTTAAAGTGACGTTACGAATAGCATGAATTATAAAAAAACGCCTGCCCGGCCACCCGCCTGCCGTGCTCCTCCCGCCGCGCGGCCTCTCCTCGCCGACTCTCCAGACTGACTCCTCGTCCTTCCCGACCGGTCGGGCTGCCGCCGTGGTGGGCGAGGCCGCTGCCCCTCCGGTGGCACTGCTGGCTGGCTGCAGTATTGGGTCATCCACCTCGGCTCTCCCACAGTGCGCGGCCCCGTTACGGCGGCCCGGCTGGCGGCTCGGCTGCCGAATTTAGCACGCACGCACCGCTCGCTGCGGCGCTTCCGCGTGCCCGCTGGTGCGTGTTGTGCGTCGGTCGACCGGGGCCGGGTGTCCGCTGTGGTCCGAGAGAGCCGAGGTGAGCCTAGGGACGACCTCCTTGGCCGCCTGATGGAGGTGTGGTCCCACAATAATATTTTAGTTTCAGCCAGTGTTCACACCATGCATACCTATCTGCCTACTTTTTTGTTTACAATGTCTCTATTCAAATCTAAAAATTATATTTATTAGTGCAGCAAACATTATGATAATTCATTGAAGTGAGGTCGCCTTAGCAGGCTTACCTAATCTGACTTCACTCAGCCTAATCTAACCCAACCTAACCTTACCTAACCCATCTTATGATCTTAGCCTAACCTGACCTGATCTAACATTAACCTAGCAGACAGACTGAGACTGATTACTAAGTGAAGTTATGGAAATTGGCGAGAACTGGCCCTACAGGACATTGTGTCTCTTGCCCCCATAACACGAAGATGAAGAAGATGAAGATGAACCTTAAGCCTAACCAGTGTCCCAAAATTGTATTTTCGCTACCGCTTGGGTGTTGGAGGGGGAAATTCCTCACCCAGAAGGGGGACAAGAGTGGAATACTGTCAGTCAGATAAGGTCCAAAAAGAGTGGAAAAGGATCAGTGGCACACATTTATAGGTATACAAGTGTGACAGATTGTAGGATGTAAAACAACCATCCACGCAAATGCTTGCTGTCAGTAAAACTGAGGGTGGAAAATAGCTCTTAAAGTATTAGGTTCAGGTTTAGGTTTAGTCTCGTGAGCTGGTGTCAGATCAGGTCTGTTTGGTGCTCACATCATGACAAGACTTTCGGATCAGGTTGAGGAAACTGTGGCCCAGTGCAGCTTATCAAACTTATTTTTGAAACTGTTGGTTGTTGAAGATTCAACCACTTCCTTGGGTAGCTGGTTCCACAAGTTTACTACTCGGTTTGAGAAGAACTTAAGTCTTGAAACATGTTTTGCCCTTTTCTTTACAGGCTTGAGTCCATGTCCTCTTGTTCTGTCCTGATGTGTCACCTCAAAGAACTGTTCATGGTTCACTAATCACTTCTACTTTTCCAGTCAGGAGCTTGTAGGTCTCAATCATGTCACCTCTACGTATCCTCTCCTCGATACTGGGTAGTTTTAATGTACGGAGGCGATTCTCATACGACATATTTCTAATTGCATTTACCAGTTTGGTTGCCCGTCTTTGCACCCGTTCCAGAGTCTTCATATCCTGGACAATGTGTGGACCCACTGCCTGGATGCAGTATTCGAGATGGGGACGAACATAAGTGGTAAACAGTGACTTGAAATTTTTCACATCGATCCTGTCGAACGCATTCCTCAGGAGACGGAGGGCTGTCATTCCTCTGATGGCTGCCCATTGACAGTGTACTTGACTTTAACCCTCGCCCGCACATGGGGGGGGGGGTTGCCACCCCCCCCCCCCCAGGTAGTCTTTCTGCTCTGCACTCAACATTTTTAGAGCTAGAAGGCTGATTTTACGTATAGCTGCTCCTCTATCCTTTCTTGATGTCCACTGAAAATTTCAAGTTTCTGTGACCTTTGGTTTCGGAGATATGACCTTGTTTTTCAGGTCATGTCATGACCCAAATGGCCAATTCTCGACATCTTGCGTTGGCTATGGGCCTTGTGAGCTTTTGACACCTTGATTTCGGCCTTTTTTACCAGTCTTACCTCCCACCTATCATGGAACATGTTGTTCGACGATGTACAGATGTCAAGGTCAAGGTCAAGGTCAACCTAGGTCATCTAAGATAATTGCGTTTTAGGCAAGCGGAATTTACTTTTTGTGAAGTTTTTTGACTGCATTTTTGGTAAAAGCTTCTCAGATCATGATTTCATGTAATATGGACACATAAACAATCGGTGCACACATCAGTATACACACAGACACACACAGACATACAAACACATATAATTGACCGTGACCTAACTTGACCTGAAATGACCTCAGCAGCAAAAACCTGGTCGGGTAGTGTGAGAAAGAGGTTCTAGCTGGCTTGGCACCAGAAAACGGCATCGTCATCGGTATATGATAAGCAGCGCACTTGATATCCAACGGTGACCCAAAACAGCAACATTTTTTAGTTTGACCTGACCTGGAAGGTCAATGACTGACCTAAGAAGGTAAAACTGGGTATCATTGGATTCGTCTCTTCCCAAAGAATCTTTTTGGTCTTTACCGCTAAGCTCCATCTCCAACAGGAACGAAATGGCGCGAGGGGGGGGGGGTGGCAACCACCCCCCCCCCCCCATGTGCGTTCTAGGATGGGAAAATGGCATGTGCGGGCGAGGGTTAAGTCATTTGAGACAAAGACTCCAAGGTCCTTCTCTATTGCGGTCTCTTGAAGCTTTACGACGGTGTCATTGGCGTCCTTCATAAAGAAGTCTGTCCTTAAATTGGGGATGAGAGTGCAAAATAAATTTCCTTTGGATGTCATTTCCCACCCAAACCAACAAATTTTGGGATACTGAGCCTAACCTAACCTAACACCTACCTACCTCACACCTGCCTCTGGCAGAAGTCCAGGCTGGATTGGGCCAGATAAGGTTGGGCTGGGCAACCTAAGTCCTACCCTCAATGGGTTATCATGAGCTTTGTCAACCTTTATTCAGGACATTGAAAGCATGGAAAGGAGCAAAATTTACCCTTCAGAAACTGTGTGGACCTCAGCTGCAGTCCTACTGATTGCTGTATTATCTCACATCCAAGATCAGTGTGGGGTGATGTCAATTCTGTGGAGAATGGTATAGTCCCTAACTTGGTTGGTACCTACCAGTTAGAACATCTGTGCATCATCAGAGAAAATGATGAGCAGGTCGAGACAAAATGGGACTAGCCAGTGAATAGTTGACCTTCAATGTATTTACATCAATAATGCAGATTGCAGACATCTTGATTTTGTGTTAAGAGAAAAGGTTAGATCTTGGTTGGGGTTTGCACAATTTTTTTGTCTGCTTGGTGTGGGCTGGTGCAAGTTTGTCACCCCAGTGGACGCAGCTGGTCAACCTCTTCTGAGATTATCTGAATTGATGGCTTTAAAAAATATTGCTGTATTTCTCTAGCATCCTTTAAACTTAAACCCATAGGCGTGGTCAATTTCAGCCATTTTCAACGACAACGTCTCGTAGATTATGACTGTCCAAATTCACAGCATATCCAAGAGCCTCTGGACCCCTGTAAGTGTTTTATGCAGGGGTGATGGAAAAGAAACTATGACTCATTTATGTTACCGGTCCAAATGAGATCTTGAAATTGGGCACCCGTGGTGGTGGCTGCGTCTTGTAATGGCGCGCACCCTCCTTTTCCGTGAGGCTTAAGCTCAGTTGTAGGGGGGGGGGAGGACGGCGAGGGAGCCCCTCGACCGGAACGCATGTAGAAATCCGATGGTTCCGGCGAGGGTCAGATTATATCAATGGCGCGTCGTGCACCTGTCGCTGGCCGGTCGGTATCCGGTAACTGGCGGCGCCCTGACGGCCCGTTTTCTCAGGTGTGTCAGCCGCGGCCGGCCGCCGTTCCGTGTCCGCGGGGCTGCCAGTTGGGCCGTGATGCGGCCGCCGCCGCCGCTGCTGCTGCTGGCTGTGGCGGCAGCGCTGTGCTCTCCATCCGCCGCCACCATCCTGGTCATAGAGCAGCGCGCCGACGCGGCCGAGTACCAGATTGAGGACAGCCCGTCCGAGTTCGGGCCGCGCGTCGCCATGACGGGCATCAGGGTAAGTGCGGGCACCCCACCACACTCCACTGACAGTCCCCGTGCGCCGCCATGACGGGATCGGGGTAGGTGCGGTGCGATCTGGACACCCAGCTATTCTCAGTCAGAACTCCTCCCACCAGTTATCCTTTCACAGTAAGTGTTCTCAGGTTCCTCTTATCCTACTACACGACTCTTACCGACTCACGTCAGCGGTCACCACGAAAGTTTATTCACATTCTACTTTCTAGTCCGCGCGGATATGTGCGACTTCCTGAGCTGATGTGATAGTGAAAATATGACCTGAAACAGCTGTGGCGTCTGGCCTTGGCGTGTCACCTGTTTTATGGCGCTGTGTGACTTCCTATGACATGTGGCCTGCCGTGCGACTATATTGTTGTCTATAGTAGTACATAATGCTATATTATCTTGGTGACCTGTTACCTGTACCCTAGGGGGAACCTGCTTATGTCAGACCCTTATAACATGTCGCATGTGACTTAACCCATCAGGATTATTTGTTTCCGTATCATCTGACCTGTATCACCAGGGTAGGTACCTGGTTCTCTCTGACCTCTGTGTCGTCCATCCCCAGGGCTGCCTGGTGCTGTCCGAGCCACCGGACGGCTGCGGCCCGGTGGCCCCGCCGCCCTCCACCGCTGCCCGCCACCACTGGATCCTGCTGATGACTGACGGCAACTGTCCCAGCGGGCAGAAGGTGCTGGGAGCCCAGCGGGCCGGCTACATGGCCGCCCTAGTCTTCAACACCACCGGAGACGGATTCTGTACGTGGAACGGGGATCGCTGATCGTCGGCTGGGGTAGAGGAGGGTCCCACTCTCCGAGGGTTATTCGAAGGTTCGTTGTGTCTTGGAGTTGGACTACATACTGGGACGTATTTTTACGAGTTCTCCTGCTGGATGAGATATTATGTTAGCTGAATGTGTCAGGATAGGTGCAATAATGATTGTTTAGAATGAATGAATGAAGGATAGGTTCAATACAGATTGTTCGTTAATCGTCTGAAGCGATATTGCAAGAAATGAGGCTCCGTTTATTTATGAGATATTGTAAAACCGTGCATTCAAATGTGCTTCTATCTCGCCCCTTCGCTGGTGTACGGCTCTCCGTATTTGTTTTGTCTGAGCAGCGTCCTATCGATTGCAGCGCCGATGGAGAGCGACGAAGACGTAACAATTCCGTCCTTCTACATCGGACTCAGCAACGGCATCATGCTGAGGACCAACTTCCTCTACGGCACCGGGTAGGACACGACGAACGGACTCTTGTCTCACGACAGACTGAAACACGAGCCTTGAAACTGCTGCTGGAATGTTTCGACGTGACTTTCTCACGAATGGTGATATCAAATGATATTTGCGATCACCATACGATAATTGTGTGGAAATTGGCCCATTTTATTAGATACTTACCAACCCAACCGACAATTCTAAGTTTTCCGCGTGTGGTAATGATGATGGAACGGTATTTTGTCTGTAACTGCGTTGGTTCTCCGCACTTTTTGACTGATCCCTCTGAATCCCCTGTCTATGTTTCAGCTACGCGATCTACATCCCGGGCTACTTTCCGTACACGTTTCTGGCGTTCATCATCCCGGCGATGTTGCTCATCGTCCTCTGTCTGATGGTTCTCAGCTCGATCATGGTAGGTGTTTGACTCAGATGGGCTACGCCTGGATGGCTCCTTAGAAGAGCTGATAGCGGATGTTGGTTTAAGAAGCAACTTTTGTTATTGGACACAGACCAGATGTGTTAAAAAGAAAACAATGGTTACATTTAACAAACGATATACACAGTGGTGGAAGCAGTGCTTCTTCTCTGCCAGGATCACCAAGTGTGTTGCTTAATGCTTACATCTCCCCCTTCCTCAGCTGTACCGAGGTATAAATAACGTATATCAGAGTACCGTGCCACGTGTGGTATCAGCACCCCGTCCCCCGCCCCGCAGCTGTACCGGTGTATTTCCGAGTACCGTGTTGTGTATAGTATCAGCACCCCTGTCTTACCCCCCCCCCCCCCACACACACACACACACACAGCTGTACCGGTGTATCTCCGAGTACCGGCGCACGGCCCGCCGGCTGCTGCCCAAGCGGATGCTGGCGCAGATCCCCACCCGCCGGTTCTCGGCGGCGACGGCCTCTGGCGGCGGCCCGGGCGGCCAGGAGACGTGTGCCATCTGCCTGGAGGACTACCTGGAGGGCGATCAGCTCCGAGTGCTGCCCTGCAAACACGGTACGTGGACTGCGGACCGGCTCCCTCCAGCCTGGGCCTCTCGGCCGGGGAATATGTATATAGAGGAGAGAAGGGAGGGAGGTTTTGAGCACGGGGTTGCCGTTTATCGTGATAGTTTTCCTAGCCTCAGGAAATACGTGGCATTTTTACCGGAGGAAATGATGGTGATTTTTTTCCATTGGAGTGGAGGAGTCTCTTCCATTAATACTGTCTGGCCCCGACTTCTCCCCTCTCCAGCCGCGCGTCACTATCTCTGTGTGCTGTCTGACCCTCCCCCTCCCCCCAGCGTTCCACTGTCACTGCGTGGACCCGTAGCTGCTGTCTGACCCCCCCCCCCCCCTCCCCCCAGCGTTCCACTGTCACTGCGTGGACCGGTGGTTGCTGTCTGACTCCCCTCCCCCCACCACCCTCCCGTGGCTGCTGTCTGACCCCCCCCCCCCCACCACCCTCCCGTGGCTGCTGTCTGACCCCCCCCCCCCCCCACCACCACCCTCCCGTGGCTGCTGCCTGACCCCCCCCCCCCCACCACCACCCTCCCGTGGCTGCTGTCTGACCCCCCCACCACCACCACCCTCCCGTGGCTGCTGTCTGACCCCCCCCCACCACCACCCTCCCGTGGCTGCTGTCTGACCCCCCCCCCCACCACCACCCTCCCGTGGCTGCTGTCTGACCCCCCCCCCCACCACCACCCTCCCGTGGCTGCTGTCTGACCCCCCCCCACCACCACCCTCCCGTGGCTGCTGCCTGACCCCCCCCCCACCACCACCCTCCCGTGGCTGCTGTCTGACCCCCCCCCCCCACCACCACCCTCCCGTGGCTGCTGTCTGACCCCCCCCCCCACCACCACCCTCCCGTGGCTGCTGTCTGACCCCCCCACCACCACCACCCTCCCGTGGCTGCTGTCTGACCCCCCCCCCCCCCCACCACCACCCTCCCGTGGCTGCTGTCTGACCCCCCCCCCCTCCCCAGCGTTCCACTGTCACTGCGTGGACCCGTGGCTGCTCCGCTCGCGCCGTGTCTGTCCGGTCTGCAAGCGGCGCCTGGTCTCTGCCACGCTGGCCGTGCTGGTCTCAGAGTCGGAGGACGATCAGCTGCTGCCCGTGTACCGGTCCCAGAGGCCGCCGCCCGCCCGGCGCTCGTACGGAGCAACACTGACGGTCAGTGCCTGAGAGAGAGAGAGAGAGAGAGAGAGAGAGAGAGAGAGAGAGAGAGAGAGAGAGAGAGAGAGAGAGAGAGAGAGAGAGAGCGAGAGCGAGCGAGAGAGAGCGAGAGCGAGAGCGAGAGAGAGCGAGAGCGAGCGAGAGCGAGAGCGAGGGAGGGAGGGGAAGGGAGAGTGAGAGAGGGTGTGTAGAGAGTGAGGTTATTTTACCCTCGCTACGGGAACGGACGCCAGCAGTCATCTGCATTTTGCTGTAGCAACGTGTACATACCTGTCAAAGTTTTCGTCTCGTAAATTTTGAATCGTCAGTTGGAATGGGTCGTCTTTTATTGATAGGAAAGGATAGAAGGCTTTCACAAAGGGAAGTTCCATAACAGCTCCGAGCAAATTAGTGACAAAAACAGTAGCCATATGAGCCACTCATTATGTATTTTCACCACCACTGTGCCATTTATATTCACATCTGGATATCCTGTCATCCAGGGTTGGCATTTTTGCCGGCAAAAACTAGTTTATGCCATTTGCCGGTTTAAACCGGTTTTAACCGGCAAAAAGTGGCAAAAACTGGCAAAAACTAAGAAATATCACAATGCTATGCTTGGACATGAATTTGAACATGAAGCATTTTAAGGAGAATTCGGTGAAAGCTTTATGCTTTCAAACAGAAGTGACATTGACCATTGAAATGCTTCATAACTCAAACATTTTCATGGGCTTTCCATAAGGAGCTAGTAAGATGCCTTTTGGGGTGACAAATGAGCCAGTGCAAGGGTGACTGGGTGAGTCCTACACAATCAGAAATGCGAAGGGGCATCTGCCACTGATATGCGCACGGCACCGCATGGCACCTTACTTACCGTGGCTGTCTTGCCCCACTCTCCCCTACATGGAAATACGTTCCGTTGTGGATGTCTACCGAATGCATAGACAGTTTAAGCAGGGATAAGTAATGAGGCAGCTTTAGAATGTTAAGTGCATCTATATAACTACCAGAAATGCATTTGTACATTTCAAATCCATTCCTAACTAGAAAAGTTGTAGGTTTGGCCATTTGAGTTTTAGCCAGTTTTTGCCAGTTCTTGCCACCAGGGTTTCTGCCAGCCGGTTTAAACCGGTTAAAACCACTGGCAAAAACCAGTTTTTGCCACCCCCCTGCCAACCCTGCTGTCATCGCTCACAATGTTCTGCCCCTCGGTTCGTCCTGGTGTCCGCCGTCGCGCCGCGCCCGGTGCCCGCCCTCTGACGGTCGATGCTCCTGCGTGTGTCCAGGCCCAGAACCTCCCGGCGGCGGCGGCCGGCGCCCGTCCCAGCCGCCGGGTGCCCCGCCGCCTCCGACGGGTGAGCAGCGGCCGGGAGAGAGGGGGGAGCCGGAGAGAGGAAGGGAGGGAGCCGGAGAGAGGAAGGGAGGGGGCCGGAGAGAGGAAGGGAGGGTGCTCACCGATAGTACGATACTTGTGGGAGCGTGGATAGCGTAACATTGAATGGATTATGGATTGTCAGTTTGGTTAACCCAGGCCGGTTGTCTTCTGTTCCACGAGCATTTTCTTTAGTGAGTTAATATTTGTTTCTCTGTGTTTGTGGTTTTGGAGCACCCTTTTATGTAATTTTCGACGCATGTATTTATTTGAATGTAATATATTCCACATGTAAGAAAGGCCAGTCTGGACCTGGCTCAGCGGTTCAGCCTGATCCATGTTTTGGTAGACTGGAGTCTGGATGGGTCCGCCGGGTCGTCTGACGCTCCTCTCTGCGCGCTCTGTCCCAGACGCGGTGGCGCCGGGAGCCGGAGCGCGCTGCCTCGGCCGCCGGCACCTGCGGCACTCCCGCTCCTGACCCCGAGGCCCCCGGTGACGTCATTCGCACGGCTGATGACGTCAGACTCGTGGATGAAGCGGTGAGTCGATCGATAGACGATGACTGGTTGTTTTCGCGTCACTGCGCAGGGTGGAAATGTGCCGCTGATTAGTAACTGCTTCAGTGGAGGTTGTTAAACAATAAAACTACGTTAAAATATTGCTCTAATAATGTATTTGAGAAGTGTTTGCTTTTAATGTATGAACTTACCTCATCGTAGCATTTCTAGCTTTTCTTGTTACCGGATCTTCCAAGTAGTTTGTCGTTCTGTTTCTTTTCGAACACTTCAAAATCCCGTTTTCCTCCGTTATCGAAGCGGGACACTCGCGTTTACCTATTTTTCTGACCACTCTCCGTGTCTGTTCGTCTGTAGGCTCCGATGGCGACCTCCGGAGAGGGAGGCACAGCTGGGGCGACGGTGGCGCCGCGTACCGGGGCCGTGCCGAAACACCGTCCCGGCCAGCCGGTCCGACCGCAGGCTGAGCCCAATGGTAAGCACCACGTCCCATACACATACACCACGCTCGTTTTTTCCAGAGGTTTTTCATAATCTTACTTTGCCTAGTTATTTCCACAATTTTTACCACTGTGATGTCTGCTTTAGCGGGTTGTTTGAGCTGTGCCTGTCAACGTATCACCGTCCTGTGTAGTGTATAAATTCGTTCAAATTTTCGGACGCCAGCGGTCAGTCACCCGCCCTGACGAGCCCCGATCCCCGTGTTACAGAGGCTGGCGCGGCGGCGGCCGGTCCGGGGGCCTCAGCGGCCCGACCGGTCCCGGAGCCCGGACGCCGGGCGGAGTCCGAGCGGCCGGCGGCGTCGGGATCCGACTCGGACCCGGTCTGAGGACTGGACACTGCCGACGGAGTAACTCGTGGGACCAACCGAGTGCCGCTGGAGGACGGGGTGTCCGGGGGCGGGGGGGGGTATTAAAGGGGCTGGGTGGGGGCGGCAGGGGAGGGGTGCGGGGCTGGGACAGGCTCAGTAAGGACAGTGGGCACGGCGCCCCACTCCGGGAGAAATGGGACTTGGTCGGTAAAATTAGGGCATTAGAGTTGTGCTTCTTGCTCCAACTGGTAATAGTAGCATTAAGAGGAATTAGCATGAGCGGGAACTGGTGAAAACAGCATAAATTCCGTTTGATTGTGATACAAGAGCCGAGTCTGGGAAGAAGGAAGGGGGAGGGGAATGTCGGGACTCAGCCCTCCGGTACTGCAGTGGGCTTTACACAAGGATTTACTATAGCTAAACCTGGGTCTGAGTGAGATCTGATAGACTAGAACATTGTGGGTATACAACTAATGTGAAGTTTATCCTCTGCTCTTTCGACGGTCCGCCCGGGATGATAATTTTGGCTTGTGCCGTTAACTCAGGTAGGACTTTCGGTGTGTGCTTTGCCTTGTGAGCTGGATATTTCGACTCGGCAGCGGCAGTGTGCGCTTTGGTAAGCTCGGAACGTGGCCCTTTTGGTGGTGAACTTTACCGATCTGGGCTTCCACTTCACATGATATAAGTACGGATTGTATCGTCACCTTGGTAAGGATACAACCTTGGTACACATTGGTAACGTTATTTGTTAGTGTTGGGTGTATTCCATAATATTTTGTTAAGTTCGCATAATGATTATGGTACTAGCATTTAAGGCAAAGCACTACTCTGTGTTTTGGCTCTTTTTTTTGTGCTGAAGTTAGATCTATGGCATGGTACCGTTACGTATCTGCCCATGATATCTTTGCGATAGCGTGTTTCGGATGTGTATTGTCGTGACGGTTATACTCGTACCTGGCTAAGCTGTCAGTCTTCCAGTCGCGGTCCAGATACGCTGAAAATGGTGAGATATATATCCGCGTCGCTGTGACATTGGTATCGCTGCGGGGCGAGAAATACAAGTATAGCTACATAATTCTTTTTTTTTGCATTGTCAGACGGCTCACAGCTAAAATATTTCGTCCTTTAGGGCACAGACCATTAAAAATTGAGTTCAGTAGTGACATTTAGATGCCAGTAACATTTTCTTCGTTTGTTCCGTCTTTGAAAGACGGGAACAACTCAAGAAAGACGGTCTTTCTTGAGTCTGTGATTTTACAGCGAACGCATGACATTTCTGTCTCGAAAGAGTAAAGCGTACTATCGAAGGATAAACCTTTCCGTGTGACCAGCCATCATTAACCCATATATCCCCGCCCACACTATTTGCGGTGCACACAGAGCAGCTGTCATTCGCCGACTCTCGGGCTCGTTCCTCGGAACAATTGAGATTGCTGACGTCACTCGACTGTTCTGACGTCAGCGGGCGCCTGGAGGGTGACTGGCACCTGACTGGCACCTATGAGCTGTCCTATGAACATTTGCATTTGCGTCTGGCTCGTTTGGACTTAAGAGTCTTGCCTGTACGAAGTTGAGGCGTCCTTTTGCTCTCCAAGAAGCTAGGGGACAATGTGCCAGCGCGTCTGCAGTCTACGAACCCCTTCTGAATGAAATAAGAAGTGTTATTTGAGGAGTTGTAACTTGTAATCACCACAAATGTCGATAGTTATATATTTGTGTTGTGCAATGTGCTTGCAATCGCCCGACGCGTAGCTGCAAGACTTTTTAGTCGTGTGGATCACGGGCTGTTTAGTTATTTCAGTCGTACGCTACGGTATTTTGAGGGCACGCGAGGCGTATTTCTGGAATATGACGTCATACTGCCACTGTTTACGTTTCCCATTGACTCGGGCCTGGTTGCTATGGAGACGGAACGCACCAGCTGCGCTGGCTCGACAATGTCATTGGCTACCATCGATCGCAGTCGTACATCGCACGCGCTTTGTTATCGCTGAATTATCCATCGACTCACTCGGACCCCGCCCACACCGCAAACACGTGACGTCACACACACGAGGCACGAGTGACGTCACGGGCGTTATATAAGAGCTGGGGTGTGAGCGCCACGGCGTCAGTAGTGAAGTGAGCATTAGTTTAGCGGCGATTCGTGATATCACGCGGTTGTTACATAACCCTCTCCCATCCTCCCCTCCATACATATCGGGAGAGAGGAGAGAGGACTCACTGTGCGGCCCTCTTCCGAGTCAGACCGACGGGCGGAGCGGCGGACGGCGGAGCGGACGCAGGTGGAGACTGAAGGTCACAGCGGCCGGGCGCGGAACAGTCGGCGGCGGGCGGGCGGCGCGTGTGTCGGCGAGCGGTAGTCGGAGGTCGAGCCAGCGTAGTCGGAGATAGAGCGGCGACTGGACGGGAGGGCGAAGACTGAGGGCTGACCGTAGACAGCAGCGGGGGAGCATCTGACGTCGCCATGGGGCTACCGCCGAAGGAGAAGGCGCAGTTTGCGTGCACGGTGATCGCGCTGCCTCTGTACGCGCTGACGCTGTTCTTCAACTACGCCTCCAGCAACGCCAGTCTTGGTGAGTGGTCTGGGGACTCCGGGAGAGACGGGCACGGCGCGAGAGGTGGGGCGAGCGGTGATCAGGGTCGGAGAGGCCATCAGTGATCAGACATCGTATCCATTTTGTCATGGCTGTTGTCAAATAGCCTTATTTTTGTCGATATTGACATGCGTATTCGAGTATGTGTCACAACAACATCGCTTCAATACACCAGTGCCGCTTTACGCAGGTTGTGCTGTCAAGTGGCCGCCGATGTTGTCCTTTCTGTGAAACTCCGCCTCCGTCCACCGTCGGTGTTTCCAAGTCCGTGTATGCCCTGCGCCGGCTGACTGACTTAGCCTGTCTCTGACCTGTTTGACCGGCCTCTGACCGTCCCCCCCCCCCTCCCCCTCAGGAATCGTGCCCAAGTCTGCCGCCGACGTATCGGACACACACGAGGTTTTCATCACGCCCATCGGCTGGGCCTTCGCCATCTGGGGCATCATCTACACCTGGCTCGGCATCGGACTCGTCTACGGTGAGTCGTACTGAGTCGTACTGAGTCACTGAGTCGCTGTCCAGGGCGGGTGAGTAGACTCGTCTATGGTTAGTCGCTGAGCCCGCTGGTCACATCCCTCACGAATCACGCACGCCGCCACACTGAGCACTAGCGCCGGCGGCCATGTCCGGGATCGGTGAGGGCTTAGTTTGTGTCTATTTCTGAAAGATAGTGTATTTACTTGTGCATTTATGTATCGGTGGCCGTTGCTGGGCTGATGACGGAAGACTGTTTGCCCTGTGGTACACCCCTCGACCGCCCGTGCCATGTTGGTATGAAGGCATTGTGATTTGTGACTGGCTGCAAGACGCTAAAAGCCGGCCTTGTCCGTGCATATCGGTGAAGCGCACATTACGGGATACGCAGTTTTTTTGCCGGTCGAAATTACATCAGAATCGTCCTCTCATAGGACATGGTCTAAGCGTTATGCAACATCAGTGCGTTTTAGTGGTAAGTGGTTTTGCGGTAAGCGCGGCTATCGCGGTCAGATACGCGATAAAAGATCGGTATTTGTGGAGAGATGAAATAGCGGCACGATTAAACGTTCCACCTTATCTGGCCATGGCTACAGCATTCTGTCGACTGTCGACAATCTAAAAAGAAAATGTATCTTGACCTCACCACGGGTGTCATCCCTTCGATAAATCTGGCACAGCTGCGATCACGTCTGTGCCGTATACTTCAGTTACCATTGACAGGTCCCTGGCTGACGCCCCCGCCATGTCAATACGTCTTACCCAGGTGTGGAGACTCAGGTTCCGTGCTCCGCAGGTCACTGACTGTCCCCGGTCCCCCGTCCCACAGGTCTGAGCCAGCTGTGGCGCCGGCCCCGTCTACCTGACCCCGGTCACTGACTGTCCCCTGTCCCCCGTCCCCACAGGTCTGAGCCAGCTGTGGCGTCGGACGGACGCCGGCCCCGTCTACCTGACCCCGGTCACTGACTGTCCCCCGTCCCCCGTCCCCACAGGTCTGAGCCAGCTGTGGCGGCGGACGGACGCTGGCCCCGTCTACCTGACCCCGGTCACTGACTGTCCCCCGTCCCCCGTCCCCCGTCCCACAGGTCTGAGCCAGCTGTGGCGGCGGACGGACGCTGGCCCCGTCTACCTGACCCAGGTCACTGACTGTCCCCTGTCCCCCGTCCCACAGGTCTGAGCCAGCTGTGGCGGCGGACGGACGCCGGCCCCGTCTACCTGACCCCGGTCACTGACTGTCCCCCGTCCCCCGTCCCACAGGTCTGAGCCAGCTGTGGCGGCGGACGGACGCTGGCCCCGTCTACCTGACCCCGGTCACTGACTGTCCCCCGTCCCCCGTCCCACAGGTCTGAGCCAGCTGTGGCGGCGGACGGACGCTGGCCCCGTCTACCTGACCCCGGTCACTGACTGTCCCCCGTCCCCCGTCCCACAGGTCTGAGCCAGCTGTGGCGGCGGACAGACGCCGGCCCCGTCTACCTGACCCCGGTCACTGACTGTCCCCCGTCCCACAGGTCTGAGCCAGCTGTGGCGGCGGACGGACGCTGGCCCCGTCTACCTGACCCCGGTCACTGACTGTCCCCCGTCCCCCGTCCCACAGGTCTGAGCCAGCTGTGGCGGCGGACGGACGCCGGCCCCGTCTACCTGACCCCGGTCACTGACTGTCCCCCGTCCCCCGTCCCACAGGTCTGAGCCAGCTGTGGCGGCGGACAGACGCCGGCCCCGTCTACCTGACCCCGGTCACTGACGGACCCC
This sequence comes from Amphibalanus amphitrite, assembly GCF_019059575.1. Taxonomy (NCBI): domain Eukaryota; kingdom Metazoa; phylum Arthropoda; class Thecostraca; order Balanomorpha; family Balanidae; genus Amphibalanus; species Amphibalanus amphitrite. Next base: position 742,059 of record NW_024881688.1, read on the forward strand.
TGTCCCCCGTCCCACAGGTCTGAGCCAGCTGTGGCGGCGGACGGACGCCGGCCCCGTCTACCTGACCCCGGTCACCCTCCCTCTGTCCTTCTGGCTGCTCATCATCGCCAGCTTTTGCGTGAACGTTGGCTGGCTGTTCGCCTGGGGCTACGAGGAGTTGACGGCAGCCTGCGTGCTGCTGCTGCTGCTGGCGCTCTGCAACGTCCTCAGCGCTGGTCGTCCTTCACATTCGGTAATCAGGCCGCTGTAGTCCCGGGTCTTTGACGATATTAAACAGCGCAGGGTAATGATAGCAGAAGGTGCTCTCCCTGCACTGTAATAGCAACAGGAGCTGCTGCTTGTAGACTCTACTGTTATGTTGACGTTTAGTTTAAGTATTCCTTTACACTGATCAAGTACCGAAAACAGTAGCTAAGCATGCATTCTGCTTTGCCGTCAGCAAACATCTCCGACCGCTGTGTACCATTCAAGTACTACCGAACCCATGAGTCCTTCTATTGACCGATGTTTGTTATGTCCCCCTCAGCTACTACCGTGCCCAGTTCGCTCAGCCGCCTCCCACCCCGCGGGAGAACTGGTACGTCAAGACGTGCGTCCACAACGGTCTGGCCCTGTACACCACCTGGACCATCATAGCGGCGCTCATCAACCTCGACGTGGTCATCGTCTATGTGGGGGAGGTGAGTGAGTGCGGGCGCGCAGTTCAGAGGAAAGTGAGATTTGGGGGGTTGCGGACGGCGCAGTGATTCGACTTGGGTTGCGTGAAAGCGTGGGCAGTAATAACTCTAATTGTGTATTTTAATTTTTAGACTAAAAAAACCATACCCATCCAAAGCATAGCTTGCACTTTGTGAACGATGCCTTTTCATTGTACGGTATAAAATCGTTCTGTCATGCAATTGCTACTGCCGATAGTGAGCGCTGTCTAGGGTTCTGTGGACCTTTGACGTTTCATGCAACGCCCATTATGCGTATTGATACAGCGTCTGCTATTGACTGATTGGCATTCTGTCGCGCACACTCGTTCCCCGTCGACATAGGATTCGATATATGAGAGTCGAGGTTTGTTGACTCACGCATTCAGAGACTGTGTGTTACACGGCTGCACCGCCTCTGCTGTTGACTCAGCAAGCACTGGCGGCAGTTCCAGCGGCACATGATTCACCGGCAATACCTAAAACATGCGTAACGTCATTCATTTCGCTGGCAGCTTCTCACGTTTCTGAACATCACCAAATCGAAATATGTTTTCGAATTTTGGCTGTACTCACGCTCGAGATCACTCCCACGCCTTCACCATTAACAACCACAACATTGCATTAGGTCGGTATTTAATGTATACAACTACCCGACGTGCCTCCTGCTGGTGCTCTCTGCTCGTCGGATGCGCTCCGTTTTGTCTGTGTTGCTCCGCCCGGCCGGACGATAGCGCCAACCGGCCGATAACGCACGCTGGCCGAGGAAATGGAGCGCATGTTTGCCAGCGGTGGCTGATAGTTACCGATATATGTTAGCCGACCTTGGGTGATGGCGGGGCTACCGGAACACTGAGCCCTCATAGCGGTCGATTTTTGGACGACTTCCGTCATTCTGTCAGTTACAGCGGCTTGGCTTGAAACAAGCGTTTACGACTAGACAGTATGTGTAAGTCGTTCATACGTGTCTATTCATTAGGTCGTGTCGCCCTCCTGGTTAGCACGCTCCCAGTTGGCACGTGGGAGGGGATGATCTTCCTTCCCCTCTTGGCATTCTCTCCCTCCGCCTTTTCCAGGGCTCTAACAAGATAGCCAGTTCATCCTTATATAGTGTTCTGATATCTCTCCCCTCCGCCTTTCCCAGGGCTCTAACGAGGTAGCCAGCTCGGCCATTGCCGGTGTGTTGGCCGCTTCCATCGTCATCTGGCTTCTCCTCGAGATCACCGTGCTGGATAAGTACACGCGCTGGACCATCACACCCGGATTCGGTGAGTCGAGTGTCGAACGAGCGAGCGAGATAGTGAGCCCTGCACGTGCAGAAGGGCGAGAGGGTACTTCCAACGGGCTTGTGCAAAGCACCCTTCTAACCGGTCGCTAGCGGTGTACCAAATTTGAACGCAATCGGCCCAGCCGTTCCTGAGATCTGGAAGCGGCATTCTGCACGTGCGCACGTGCAAACGGGGTCCAAAATGACTTTTGCACGGCACCCTACTAACCGGTTCCCAACCGTGTACCAAATTTGAGCGCAATCGGCCCAGCCGTTCTCGAGATCTGGAAACGCCCCCTGCACGTGCGCACGTGCAGTAGCACCCTAACCGCAACACATGGGAATGCATTGCCTGGTGGGTGCCTACCTGTATGCCAAGTTTCAGCGAAATCGCCCCAGTAATTACCGAGTTACTGAAATGGGAACAAATTTGGCACCTCTTATTGTTGTATTTTGCACGTGCAGTGGGGGTCACTCACATAGATGAAGAGTATCCGACCTTTGGTAGAAGGGATGCAGCTACCCTATAAAAATGACCGCAAGACAATCGCTCAAGCCGCTGCTGAGATATGGGTCTCTAAAAATCATTACTTTTGCAAAATTGCTTGAACACCCTCGACTTTTCACGTGGCACGTGCCACGGCGGTCACTGAGATGTATCAAAAGTAGTCAATTACGGGGTAGAAGGGATGGGGCTACCCAGCAAAAAAGACCGCAGGCCATTCGGTCCAGCGGTTGCTGAGATATAAGCCTCTCAAAAGCGTTACAGGCCGGGCCGGGCCGGGCCGCTCTCTGAGATTTTTCCGTTATATTGAAAAGACTTCGCTTCGCTCGCTGCGCTCGTTCGCTCGTAATAATACGTGCACGATATACGATCACTTTAACACGATATCGTCTTTGGTATCATTTCAACTTTATCTGAAGGACTGAGGGTGTCAGTTTGTTCCCAAAAATTTCCATCGTCCTTTATCTCTGACCCCAGTTTGTCCATAGTCTCTAACTCGCACCGTCTGAGTGAAATATAACCGTCTGTCGTCCCCTCCCTCAGTGCTGGGTGGGCTCTGTCCGCCGTCTACCAGAAGAACTACGATATCGCCACGGGCAGCACACCCACCCTGCTGATGATCGCGCTGGTCACCGCCTGTGTATCGCTGGCCGGCCGCCTCGCCACCCTGGTCTACTTCACCTACCGCGACAGCAGCTCGCGCTCCATGAGAGTCACCTGCGCTTAGGGGCGTCGGAAGGCAGCTAGAGTCGTAAGAGGGCGTGTTGAGTCGTCATCGGAGGGCCTTGAGTCGTCGGAGAGCGTGCGGAGTCGTTGGAGAGGGCCTGGAGTCGTTGGAGAGCGTCTGGAGTCGTTGGAGAGCGTCTGGAGTCGTTGGAGAGCGTCCTAGGCCGCGAGAGGGAGTTTATAGTTCCCATAGGGTGGCGGTGGAGCGTCGGAGAGGATTCCGGGAGACACCTGACGGGCGCTTTAACTATGGAGGCACATGCGGAGGGGAACCCTGGGTCCCTGAGGAGGCAAGGAGTTCTCCGGGGGCGCCGGCCAGGCCCAGACAGTGTAAGGTGGACTGGATCGTTGAGAGGGAGGAAGAGTAGGATGAAGCGTTTTGTTAGATCGATGTGTGTGTTGGCTTAGCTGTACTTGGTCAGTATCATTGTGAACGTTTCAACTTCGTGATATAATGTGGCCTTGCTATTTATGTGGTTATGTATAATATCGTCACAAAGGTCGTTTAGAGGCCGACGCCAAAGGATTATACACTCATATTCACGCTAGTTGTGTAACACTTACACTGTTGTGAGAGCATCTAGAGACTCCAAGTATGTGCTATGAGACTAATTTAATGTGATGATCATGATTTAGATAGATTTTTTCACTCGATGAGACTGAACAGTGAACATCATCCTATACCAATGCATGTCTTAGAATGAAAAAAAAAAACTTTGGTCGACCGTATTCCTTACGGGTTACGGACAAAAGTACGTATCGCTGAAGTACGTAGGACAAAAGTACGTAAGCAAAAGTACGTAGGATTAAAGTACGTATCGCAAAAGTACGTACAGTATAAAGTACGTATGGACAAAAGTACGTCAGGGACAAAAGTACGTATCGCAGAAATACGTACAATATAAAGTACGTATAGACAAAAGTACGTCAAGGACAAAAGTACGTATCGCAGAAGTACGTACAGTATAAAGTACGTATGGACAAAAGTACGTCAGGGACAAAAGTACGTATCGCAAAAGTACGTAGGGTATAAAGTACGTATGGACAAAAGTACGTCAGGGACAAAAGTACGTATCGCAAAAGTACGTAGGGTATAAAGTACGTATGGACAAAAGTACGTCACGGACAAAAGTACGTATAGCTAATGTACGTAGGGTAAAAAGTACGTATGGACAAAAGTACGTCACGGACAAAAGTAAGTATCGCAGAAGTACGTAGGGTATAAAGTACGTATGGACAAAAGTACGTCACGTACAAAAGCCTACGCATAGCAAATGTACGTAGGGTATAAAGTAGGGTAGCCTTGGGCAAGACGCCACAGATAATTTATTTTGCTACATAGGTACCTACTTTTGTCTCACATCACCTGGAAGGCCAAATTTGTGCTCAATGTGTTCTTTGGACATTTTACTTTAAATTCCACCCCTCAAATTCATTCACTTATGATCGGACTCCCAGCTAGGAAGTGCTTTGTGAAGCAACTGCAAATGGGGTATTTTCCCCAACCCCAGGGCAAAACACCCCACGGCCTGAGGCAAGAAGCCCCATACACTAGATCAGTGGTCGGCAGGTCATTCGGGGTCGTGCCCCCTTTTTGGGCGCCAGGCAGGGCCATTGCCCCCACCTACCAGACCCCATTGCTGACACAACTATGTTTACTGAAATTCCATACCGTCCTGGAACTCTTTGGGTATTTGTGCATTTCCAATGCATCAAATTTAAAACATGACACTTCCTCCACAAAACATTTAATGCCTATATCCCAGTAGCGGCGGAACACCTTCAATTAAGGGGGAGGGGGCAGCACTGCCGACTTTTGGTCCCATTCTTTCCATGCAACGCCCATAGGGCTAATGTTAAAATGCAAAATCAAAGGGTGCACGGTGCCCCGGTGCCCTCCCCGTTCCGCCGCCTATGCTATATCCCAGTTAAAGGGACTATCCCACCTTCGAAAAAATCCCGTTTAGGATTCGGAAATGTTACTTAGGGCACTGTGACGAATTCTGCAAGTTTTTACGCGTTTTCATTGTATACTTTTTGAAATATTGCGACTTTTATATTTCATCGTGACGTCATTTAGATCGGATCTGTGACGTAATGAAGGATTTACTTCATGCCAATGAAGGGGGAAATTTGGCAGCAAATATATTTGCTTTCAAATATGACGCGGCTCATACCATAACAAAAGTGTCTCTGATTGGGCATTTTGTAGTTGGTGGTATGATAGTCAATGTAAGTGTGTTTGACTTCCTGCATATAAAATTCAAATACTAACATCACAATTCACATAGGAAAGGAACATATTTTCACCATAACTTTTAAAAAATTTGTGTCAATTTTGAATACATTTTAAGTGAACAAGTGTGAAATTTGAATGAAAATAATCAACATTCCTGACCTAACCTTACCTACTTTCCTAAAAAGTTTGTAATACCCTTAATACCAACCTAAAACCCCCATGCCAGATGTCTACAACATACAAACCTTTCAACCAGCCTACTACAGTACCTAACACCTCACAACCTATTCCATTCTGAACCTATTGATTGGGATTTTGTATACTTTTATACTCATTGCATCCTAGCTTGCTATTATAGCAAACATGCAGGTATTTAAAGAAATGTTTTGTTTTTCCTTCTTAGCTGTTGAAATTTCTTGAATACCAACACAACACAAACACCATGCGCACATGACAGAGGTCTCCATCACTGCGGAGGGAAGATCGCAATGCTGCTTGCAGGCTGTTGACAGAAAGTGATCAGTATGTTATGACCCTATGCATAATGCTACAATTATTTCTTTTGTATACAGGGAGTTGGTCAGAGATTGAACATGTCTCAGCATCATATATTTGAATGCTGATAATTATGTATACGAGCATTGACCAATCAATTGAAACTAGAAAAGTAGATAAGTGCTTAACAAAATGGATTGGTGAAGATTAGATTACCTATATAAAGCATGCAATGTTGACTTCATAACATACTGCATAAAAATGTAGTCTGTTCCATATTATGTTTGCGCCTATGGTCAAAGCTGCTTCTTCAATTTGCTTCTTCGTTCAATCTAGGGATGTAGCCAAGGGAGTGGCCACGGCTGTCATGGTCTACCCCAAAGGCGAGAAATTAAATAAAATAAAATAAAGATAAATAAAAACAGCTGTACCATACCCCCAAAAATAGTAGGCCAAATCCGAGTTTTCCTTTTTGGAGGGGGTACGACACTAGGCCGCGACCTGTGGCCCCTCCCTCAGTCAAATCTTGGCTATGGCTCAATAATTTGAGTATATGCTTTATGTCTATGACTATTCTATACAGGAGCTATGCAATCCTGTTTTCTTTCTAGGTTCATGCTGTTCTGAGGTGAAACATTTTCCTGGCATGGTGGCACTTTGTCAGTGTGGGGTGAGGTAGGCATCCACTGTGATGTGGCTGACCCTGTCGGCTCCCACTCCCCCTCTGACCCGGCCATGCGACCCGCCAGGTTGTCGTGTTCCGCCAGCTGCTGCGCCGGCGTTGGCAGCGCACAGCCGCTACCAGCTGACACGCCGACCGGTGCGCGGCGCGCGTGCGCCGGGCGCCGACGGCCGTCGTCTGGCAGCAACAGCGCTGCCAGTGACTCGCGCTGCTGCTGCAGAAACTGGACAAGGATCGTAGAATCCTGGCGTGTTTTTGTAACGTCCATTAGAGTGATTTAGACGCAGCGTGTAGAAAGGACTCGTTTATTGACGTGTGACTTTCTGACAGCTCAGTCACCTGTTGACGGCGGCGCACAGCGTCACCTACCCGCCCTACAGCCGGCCCAGCAGGGTGAGTAGTGAGTACCAATACCCGCCCTGCAGCCGGCCCAGCAGGGTGAGTAGTGTGTACTGAGTAGCGCTCAGAGTTAGCTTGAAGTTGTTTAACATGATGCACTGTTCTTCATGAGTCGTCCCCATCGCTGCTTGTGACTTGCAAGTTCCTTCTTTTTCGGCAGTGCGTCCCAATTATATCAGCGATTTTCACCTCTGAGAAGTGTAGTTGCCGTACTAGTGAAAAAGCGTATATCTTTGAAATAAACATTCCGTTTCATCTGCCCACTATCACTAACGCCCCTCTGCCCTCTCCTGCAGCGGACGGGGAGACCCACCTGACCGCTCCTTCCCCCTGTTTTGCTGCAGGCGGGGAGGCCCGCCCTGACCTTCTCCTCTACCCTCTGCCCTCTCCCGCAGCGGACGGAGAGGCCCGCCCGGGCCCAGTGCCGCACGGAGAGGCGGCGGCGCTGGAGGCCAACACCCGGCTCGCGGCCTGTAGCTGACGGTGCTGGAGCCGCGAGTCACCGTGGTGGCTGGCCATGGAGACTTGGAAAAGGTGGGTCTCCGCGCAGCGGAGGAAGGGGCGGCGGCTGACAGTGGTGGCCGCCAACGGGGAGCTGGGAGGCGTGGGTCCGTGCATAGCGGGGATGTTCGAAAAGGCAGCATCAGCTTCATTGTTTGAAGAGCTGCTGCAGTTAGGCGTTGAGATATGATCGCAGACTTGCAAGGAGATGGGCTCCTGAGATGCGTGCTTTTTTGCTCCGATGATCCGGCTGATCGCTGTTGATCTATGAAGTCGCATCACCCGCGCGCGGTCACCAGGCCGAGGTATATACGTCTACAGCAGCTGTGTTATTTGTCTGTCCCGGTTGTATCACCCAGTCTTCCCCCGTCCCCAGGCCGGTGAGGTGCGTCTCCCAGTATTGCTGGGGCCGTATTCACGTCGATCATTTCGTAAGACTTTTCTTAAGTTTGACCTACTTCTTAAGTAAACTTTTTTATTCACGTGAACTCCGTCGATAAAAACTCATGAAGTGTTGACGTGAATACCAAATTATACTTACGAAAGAAAATCGACTTACGAAGTCGACGTGAATACGGCCCCTGGTGTATTGTTTATCTGTCCCGGTTCCCCCGTCCTCAGGCCGGTGAGGTGCGTCTCCAGCTGCGCTGTCAGACGATCCAGTGGAACGAGCAGCAGCCCATGTACCCGTCCCGGCTGTGCCGGTGTGTCTCCCAGCTTGAGCGGCGCCGGCCGACCGCTGCGCTGCTCTACAACTGCCACGTCCACACACGATGCACGGTCAGTCATTATACCGAGTAATGCTAATTATAACCGCGGGTGTTTTGTTAGAATGGCCCTGAGAGTGTGCCGTTGTTGTGTGATTATTGTTGAGTGCGTTTTCTAGTTGTGAAGTACACTGTGGTAGGCTCGACATAACTACTCATTAGAAGTGGCGGGAACACTGCTCCAATGCCCTATTGTCGATTGGAAATGAATAACTACGGCCGCGGCTCCTGACTGTATCCCTTTTCCCCGTGCGCCCTACAGGTGACGGCTGACCAGGCGGTGCTGGTCTCGGCCGCGACCGACGACGACCGACGGCCGACGCGCCGGCTCCCGGCGGCGAGCGGGCGGTACGGGCGCTGCTGCAGCTGCCGACAGCTGCCGCCGCCGCGGACAGCTGCCCGCTGCTGGTGGTCGTCTCTGAGCCGGCCCTGCTCTGCTGGCAGCCGGCACTGCTGCTCTGGCTGTCCCTGGCCACTCAGCTGGCCAGCAGCTGAGTGGCCCGGCGCCGCCGCCACTGCCCCAGCCGCCGCCGCCGCCGCCGCCGCCAGCGGAGGGCCGGGCGTCTAGTCGCTCCGGCCGCCGCTCGCCGGCCGTGGATGTGCCCCGGCCGCACGGACACTCAGGTACCTCGCGATCGGCACGGAGCCACACCACGGAGAGGAACCTACCTGCAGTGTCACCCAACACCCCCGCTGCGGCGGCCGTCTCCCCCACTCCGCCGGCGCCGCCCGCCGCTCCGACTTTGGCCTGGCTGCCGGCCCTGGAGCGTCTGGAGGTGTGCCTTCAGATCAGCGCGGTCACCGTCACCGTTCCGGCCGGTCCAGAGAGCGGCGGCGGGGCGGCCGGGGACGCGGAGCGGACGGCGGACCCGCTCCCCGCCGCGGCCGGCCACCACCCGGCGCCGGTACCGGGCCGGGTCCGCAGCAGTAGCGACTCGGGCCACCGGTACTGCCTGCACGGACAGCTGGTCTCTGTGCTGCCGTCAGTCCGACTGGACAGCGCTGCGCTCAAATCGGCCGCCCTGCCGACAGTGCCGGAGGTGCCCGTCCGACTCACCAGACCTTCAGCGGCCGCAGGTCAGTCGCGGCCGCCGCACGGCCAGCTCATACCGGCCGCTGAGGAGGGCTTTTCCATAAAACTCTCAGTGCTAGTGATTTTGGCATTGGCATGGGGGCGGGTATTAGTACTCACTACTCACCCTGCTGGGGCCGGCTGAAGGGCGGGTAGGTCACGCTGTGCGCCGCCGTCAACAGGTGACTGAGCCGGTGTACCGATCCAGGACCTCAATTATGATTATAAGTAAAACGGGATGTAGGGATGAAGTCAGCTTGTGCTCAAGACTGACGTCATGAAAATCGACACGTGAATATAGCGGGCATGTTTGCTCCCTGCCCTGCTGCCGTGCGGGCGTTCGAATCTCTCCCAGTTTGTCGGCCCGTGTGTCTGTCTATCCCGTCCCCCGCGTGACGCCGCTCTGTCTGTTCCAGCCGGCTCCCAGCTGCGCTCGCCGAGCCAGACGCAGCAGGTGATGTCGCCGTCGGTCGTGGTGCGCGACTGTGCGCCCATCCCGCGTCCAACACCTCCCCCCCCCCACAACGCGCGCTGTAGCGCCTGCCGAGCGCCGGCTGCTGCCGGGCCCGCCGTCGTAGTTTTATGGCCTTGCGCCGTCACTCGCCAGCTGGTGGTGGCGACCCGTGATCGCTCGCGTACGTTCGCCGGCGCGCCCATTGCAGAGAAGGGGTTCGCGCATGCCCATTGTAGAGGGGCGCGCCCCTTGCGGAGGCGGTACGCGCTACGCTGTAGACACTACTGCTTGTACCTGGTTGGGTAGCTCCTTTGCACATTGTTTGTTCATGGATGTAAATACAAGTTACATGACTGATGAGTGTAATGCTTACATTTTTGAACTAAGAAATGCCACAGGGCAGGTTACCTCGGTGAGTTTCTGATATCAACATACTGAACATAAGAGCAGAATAATTATCCATAGAGTGTTAAGGATTTTAGTCACCGAATTCACCTGTCAGTAATTGCATATGGTGGCACCATGAGCATTGAGCATGAGTACCTTGCCTTGTCCGATCCCTTTCACAACTAGCAAGTAGAATCTGGGAAAAGGCAGGGAACTTACAAAGCATGCGCATATGTAGATAACTGATGATTGTCTCTGTTCAAGCACGATCTGAGTCTGCAGCCTGTTCTGTTCCACATGAGTTACCGGGACAGCATCACACATGAATTTCTGCATGCTTTAAACAGAAATGCCTTAATTTCCTTAAAATATATTCATTTTTCACACAAAGACAACAAAAATGTACATGTAGGTGGGTACTGTGGCAAGAAATTGCATACAAATGTATTTTGCCATGTAGGTACCCTTCTTTTACAGCACAAGCATCAATCATAATTAAGAGCACCAAGACGTTCTTTGCGACTTGCGAGCCCAGCCGTGTCAGACCAGCTGATGCAGGGGCTCTGTCACAGGGGGCACAAGGCCCAGTGGTTATGTCACAGCACAATGTTGTATAACCTGCTATTCAAGAACACTTAAATCTTGAAAAACCTGTAGCTCTCTTTTGTCGCCTCACTTTTCGCACTCTTGACAAATCAGTCGGATCAAGACTGAAACTTGAAGAGGATAAGCTCTTTTGTGGGATGTACTTGCAGTTTCAATTCAATGACATAAATTACTCGAAATAACCATTGAAATTGTACTGTACCATGACGAATCTACCATTGAAAGAAAATTGTATCATATTCATGACCCTGCTATAAAAACTGAAACAAGCTCCAATTGCATATGATAAATTTGGCGATGTTTATAAATCTTGCTGCCTTAAAAAAGCAAATCTTCAACTTGTTTCCATTTCAGGAAATGGAAACAAATTGAAAAAATAAAACAAACGGTAAATTTATCCAAACCCAAGTCCAAACCCAATTATTATCGCCGAGGCCGCCGCTGGGTGCCGCCGGGGCGCCGAGTCAGCCAACGCCAGCTTATTCGTAAATCAAGTGATACTCTACTCGAATGCGTAAGAGGCGTTCAAAGGGCAAATGACGTCATCAGAATGCCGTTAATGGTTAAGAGATTGGGCCTTGTACAAGGCCCATTTTCAAATGAAGGGAACGAATTTCTTCAACACCACGAGGCCGCGGGGGTTGCAACCTAGATAGATAGTGGTTTCTGAACCTCGCCGAAAACTTGGCTATCTCAACTCAAACTTAATGTAAAGGTGGGATAGTCCCTTTAACCATTGTACGTATAGGGGCGGCGGGTGGTTTTTCGTTAAAAACTCACGTAAAAGGCATTGGATCACGACCAAATTGTACCCTCGAGCCCATCATTTTTTTTTTTTTCACCAGCCCGGAAAATGACCTGAGACCAGTTTTACCAACAGAAAAATAACCGCCTGCCGGAATTTTTGCCTCAAGACCGCTTCACATTCGGAGCGTAAACGCGATGGGCTCGTAAGCGGATAGGGCTTTACCGTTTACGCTCCATATGTGAAACGATCTTTAGGCAAAAATTCCGGCAGGCGGCTATTTTTCTGTTGGTAAAACTGGCCTCTGGACCCATAATGACCGTTGGCTTATGAGCTTTTTATGGAGATCATCTTGAGCCATAAAATCTCACTTCAAGAAGTTATAGCGGGTCCCGATTTTCTCGACACTTATCATTGCCCTCTTGAATGAGACGGAATGACCAAGGACCTTAAAAATGGGCAGCAGCGGCTTCCTATGGTCACGGGTAGCACGCTCGTCTTTTTTATGCACAGCTCCATATCAGAGTCCGAGAGGCCGCGGGGGTCCGATCGACTCCTCCCCCTTACGTTAGCGGCTGTTGAAACGCCAACAGACGGGCGACGGTTAAAAGTTGCAGCTGCTTTTGAACGACTGTACGGAGGGGTGAGATGGTGAGGCGAGCAGGTACATACGTGAAAGTTGGTATCTAATCAATAGTGTGCTGTGCCTTTGGCCTGGGCTAATCCAAGGCCCGGCTAATCTTTGAACCCTGGGATGCAACAGTCACGATGGCTCCATCACTGGAGCTACAAACTCTAAAAAGATAGGCTTTCTCAGAATCCCTCATTACCCCCACCGAAAGGGCTCCATTACCGCCAAAGGGGGCATGCCCCACCATTTGCCGACCCCTGCACTAGATTAACAGAAGAGAGGATCTTTCCCCAGAACCCTGCCAGTTCCGAGAAACATCGGTGAGGCGTTTTACCTCGGCGGGGCGACTTGCCCCGGTCTACCCTACGTGTGGACAAAAGTACGTCACGGACAAAAGTACGTATAGCAAATGTACGAAGGGTATTAAGTACGTACCCCACCCTTGGGTTAAGTTGATCAATGTGTAATACCTTTCTGATTCTTTATTTAATGAGCATTTGTTACAAGGCATAGCAAAATTTATTGATGAGTAAATGGGCGAAATGGACAAAGCTATATTATTTGGTATATGAATTTATCATGAGTTCCCTGCAGTATGGCAACAGAGCAGCAATAAAGAAAAAGTGGCCCAACTTACACGACTATACCCTACTTCTAACATACGTACTTTATACACTACGTACTTTGGCATACGAACCGTACGTACTTTTGGCATACGTACTTTTTACACTACGTACTTTTGCATACGAACTTTTGCGTACGAACATTTGCGTACGTACTTTTGGCATACGTACTTTATACACTACGTACTTTTGCATACGTACTTTTGCGTACGAACACTTGCGTACGTACTTTTGGCATAGGTACTTTATACACTACGTACTTTTGCATACGAACTTTTGCGTACGAGCATTTGCGTACGTACTTTTAGCATACGTACATTTTACACTACGTACTTTTGCATACGTACTTTTGCGTACGAACATTTGCGTACGTACTTTTGGCATACCTACGTACTTTATGCACTACGTACTTTTTCATACGTACTTTTGCGTACGAACATTTGCGTACGTACTTTTGACATACGTACTCTATACACTACGTACTTTTGCATACGTACTTTTGCGTACGAACATTTGCGTACGTACTTTTGGCATACGAACTTTATCGCCTACGTATATTTGCGTACGAACATTTGCATACGTACTTTTGTCCTACGTACTTTAGCGATACGTACTTTAGTCCTAAAATCATTCCTTACCGGCATTGCTTTTCTAATACTTTTTTCTATTGTTGTCGACAAATTTCAGGCTTTGCTGTAATCGTTTTGCAGTATTAACATTGAGGCTCATTGCGTTCGTGTTTTGTTTTGTGTCCATGTGATCACCGATTGACAGCAAGGGCTAGTATTTTATTTTTAAGTAGTGAATTTAAGAGGTCTTAGTTGTGAGTCTTGAGTACTACTCATTCAAATGGATGTGCTCAAATAAATGCTGGTGGTGAACGAGTTGCGAACTAAACTGCCGGTGAAACGAGTAGTCTTCTTATGCCTGCCAAGTATCTTGCAAGAGATTCAGTGTAATAATGTCCTGCAGCCTGACACCAAACATCACTCAGTTCTCTGAGCACTGAGCTGTCTGCCCAGTACCGCCACTGAGTTGGTTGGACCACGTTCCACAGACATCACCCGTCCTCCCCTCCTGAGCTGGAGTGGAGATCAGACACGACTTCCAGGACCCAGGTATCCTGTGTACGGAGCGGATAGTGGACGAGTCACCACAGCAGCGCCACCTGCAACCACCCTTGGGAGCAGGCAACTCGTCTGTCCACTGCAGGCGGTGTGGTTCGTCACCGTCCAACCCCAGCCATTCACCTCCATTCGCTGTTACCAGTTTCAGTTCCTACAGGCGCTCCGTCCAGGCCTCTGCCACGTCCCAATCGATCCAGCATGACCGTCCGTGCGTTCAGCCCCAGTCCGTCTTCTCCCCCGTCCAGTTTCAGTTTCCCCGAGTTGACAAGCTGAAGTCCTCCCCGCATCAGTGCACAGTTCACAGCTCCACTCTACCCTCCATCACACCCCTTCTTCCCTCAGTGTCAGTTCGCATTCCGATCGGCTCAGTCCTGGTCATACAGCGCCCGGTTCCCGGTCACACCGCTCGACCGGACCGCACTGGTATTCCTCAGCCCTCACTCGATGAATGATTCAACATGTTTCTCAGTTGCAAACAAGCCAATAAAGTCATCACATATGTATTATCATCCCACTACGCACAGTAGTATTCACAGCAGAGTCCAGTATTCATTACACTATGTACAAAATATGATTAACACAGCGACCACTCCACCAACCGCGGTGCTAAAACAGATTCGGTTAGTATGGTCCTAAAGGGCGGACAAGCCAGCGCCTTTGGCCGAGAGAAAGATAAACAGATCCTTCCATTGAATTTACCGTTATGATAATAATTCCCTGGTAATATGCAAAGGTAAACAAATAGGTAGTAGCCAAATTGCGTTGGAAGCCCCACAAACTTTAAGCAGAGCCGTCTCAAGCAGCCTGAAACCGACCCAGAACCTTCAACACCCATAGAATATCAAATAAATACAATGATTCAGTCCAGGTGGTTAAAACGGAAAACGGGCCCATGCCGGCATAAATCTGTCCACTTGACAGACACCGAGGAGAAGAGCGAAAAAAACAGCAGCTCTACGCCTGGGATGTGTTCAGTGGTCCATGATTTACTTATCAAACAGAGTTGTGTCACAGTACGAGGCTACAGCACCTGCCCAGAGGCTACATGATCACAGCGCGGGGCCGCGGCTCCGCTCGCCATTCCGTCCCGTCTGATGGTGACGGCGGCCCGCGGCCCCTACCAGTCAGTCCACAGATAGGTGTACAGAAACCGATACACAGCCTGGCGGCTCGGCTGACCGCAGCTCTACACAGCAGAGCTGCGGCAGCCGCGACTCTCTCTCCCTCTCCCTCCCTCTCTCCCGCAGGACAGACGGCTCACTGGTCAGTCGCGGCACCGCCCTCACAGCTGTGTGAGCTCTCCAGATCCTGACACGGCGGCACAGCCGAGTCCTGCCGTCACCTCCCGCGGGTCGCCTCTCTCCAGCCCTCGGCCGCCAGTTCTGTCCCTGACTGTATTACATATCGTCGTGCGGCGTCCTGTCGTGAGACTGTGTGGTCCTCGCTCCTTATCCTCACCACAGCCTGTCTGACGGAATCTGTGGGATTCTCCCCACAGTCGCCGAACAGTCCAGAGTTCCAGACACCGACACGCAACAGACTGGCGCCACAAATACAGCTCTCAGAGCCAAGCCAGGCCTGCTCGTTCGTCCGTACTTCAATTGGTCCTTTCAGCATCTCGCTGTTGGTGCGTCGGCCCTCCAGGACTTCACTAGAAACTCCTTCCAGAGCCTGGAGCTACCTCCTCCGCAGGGCCATCTCATTAACAGACGGACAGGTCAGCCAGTTACGACCAGACCCGGACACACCCCCACCATTCAGCCAGAGACCACCTGTTGCGGGTCGATGGTCCGCACGGTCTCCGGCAGCTCGTCCACGAGCACGCCGAAAAAGTCCTTCCCGATCGAGTTCTCGTCCTCAGAGTAGAGGAAGTCGATGGCGACGTTGACGAACTCGTCGATGCTCAGGAAACCGTCGTTGTTCTGGTCGATGGCTTGGAACGACCGCTCTGCCATCTGTCGGTGGGCAGGAGAAACACCGATTAACACACACCAGTCTGAGACACGGGACAAACGAGGCATACGGTACTCTGTGGTACCGTAAACCTGAGCTGGTATCACTACATACAGGACTGAATTAATACTTGTGCATATGTGATCGAAACTGGAAAGCTTTGGTAAAGCACACAGACGATACGGTCACTAAAGTTATGTCAAAACCGTAGAACAATCATTCATTGTAATGAAAAGGGCCGCAGAATATAGCCCGATGTGGCCGATCTAGGCTAGCGTCTTAGTCTTTCTGGTGACAGGGCAAAGTAAATCGAAATCGTTAATATCCCGTAAGCGCACCTCGTCTGAGAGTCCGTAGGCCCTGAAGAAGGTCTTGTACTCGCGGGGCGAGATGATGCGGTTTCCGTTGGTGTCAATCATCTCGAAAATCTGAAACAAGCAGAGACGAGCCGTTAATCCTGGAGACCGGCGATTAATTTATCAATGGGGAAGTTGGGCAGGCACAGACAATGCAGCGCTAAAATGTATTGCGATCTTGCTAATACAGAGCGAGCTGGCACCTTTTTGATGAACGCTACATAAACAAATATGACAACGGTTGCATGTTTATAGATTGTCCTACATAAGCAAGCAATGCATTATGGCAACTGAATGGCGTTGTGATTTCTCGATTATGTTCAGTTATGTATGTAGAAGCCTTGATGGGAGTGTAGTTTGCCATTTCCGCTAATCGCTGTCCTTGAGACACAATTGGTCAAAACGGCTCAAAGCTTCCGCCTCAGACTGTCTGGGCCATAGCAGGTCGGCTGACGCAACGCACGCTCGGGCAGCCCAATACAAACGCATATGAAACAAACTGGCCGGGGAAGCAGCAGTGTGTTCCTTGGTTAGTTTCGTGAGAAAAGCTGATGAACAACACCAGCCAAGTAAGGCACGCTCGCAATTGGTAGCTTTGTGTCAACAATCACCTTCTATCTAACACCAATTATCGAGGAAGTGGTTAAAAGGTCACCATATCGACTCGTGTCGTGGGGAAACTCAGAATTGAGAAACCACCGAACCGGTGGAGAAACGTCTTCCCCAGCGTTGAAAACATGCAATCACCATAACATAAAGCATATGAAACGGGCCCTGCGAGTTACGACACAGCAGGGGCAACCGTAATTGCAATAGGGGAGGCGGGAAACTGAAATATCCTTCTCTTGCGTCCGCCGCAACCGGCAGAAGGGGAATGAGTCCCGAGTGCACAGAACCTGGACATTGCCTGGGTCGGGTGATCGAGTTTGTTTGTTTGTTTGTTTTGTTGGGTTAGGCCCTTTCGGTCAATTGTGACCATTTCAGAGCCGGAAGGATGATAGGATATAGGGGCAGACATTGGTCTGGGCAGGCACCCTAGTGAGTCGCCGGGGCTGAGCCCGTCCGAAGACAGGCCACCCAGCCCCAAGGCACTCACTGCACCCGGCTACGGGGTGCGCTCCCTCGGGAGCAGCGGTGCCGCTCCAAGGGAGCAGCCCGCATGAGATAAAGTTGCCTGTCCAGCCCGGAGGAGGGTTGCAGCGTGGAGGAGAAGGATTTCAGTATCCTGAGGATAGAAGCACGGAACGGTGGGTGATCGAGTCATGTGATCCGTACTGATCGAGTGATGGGAGGTGCTGTTAAGTGTAAAACCTAAAAAATGCATCAGAGAAGCACTAAACCTCTCCGTCCCTGCCGTATAAGATTCTGCCTAGACACAAAGAGCCTCGCCTTCTTACACACAAAAACACCAACCCATGGGATCCGTTCACCTTTCACAGCCACACGAAAAAGGTGGTCCGGCACCAGTACGATGGTCCAGCCCAGCACCGATGTGAAAGCGAGGCTTAGCATAACTCGGACTCGTAGGTGAGGCCAATGACCGGCACATTCGCTCATAAAACATAGCTCGGGTCATATGACTCGGGTCATAATACCCGGGTCCTGCGTGGGTTTGGGTCAACCACTGCTGTTCTGAGCTGACCTGTGATGGGTCGGGTCGCGCTTTCTTAGCACGATAGACTCGTCCTCTAACGCTCAGGAAGTCATGGAACTTACTACTGAAGCAAGTTCGCTGCATACTACATATTTACTGTCCCTCGTAAGCACAACACTCCCATTCGAACTTCGAGTGGCACGGCACGGCAGAGCACGACTCGCCAGTCACCAACAGACGACCGCTCTAATGACCGTTTGACGTAATTGGCCGGCCATTAAAATATCTGTCGGCGCCACTGACGCCAATGGTGACGGAGAGCAGCGGCTGTACTGACGTCTTATATAAACTGTCACAGAGATAAACAGCGGAGGGGCAAAATGACCGTCAAAAGCCTGCACGACAGAGCAGATGTAGCCTGAAACGGCAGATGCACGGGCAGAACCTGGGTGTGCTTTTTCGGGATGGCAGGGCTTGCAGGACATCGGAACAGGTGTTCAACGTAACAACCAGTCCGGTGGGAACGCGCAGAGTACGCGATAAGCGTCCTAAGCATGTGACCTGACCCGAGCCACAATAACGGACACTTGCACATCGTCATAATGATGTGCTTCGCTACGCCTGGTATCCTGGTAAAATAATCAGAACATCATTCAGCAGCGGCCGTGTCCTACCCACGCGTTGGTGCGTGCCGTTCGTACACGGAGGGTGAACGGATCTCTGCGCAGATCTGAGTGTGAGCAGACATTTTCAACACCAGGCAGCGTCAAGAAAATTAATGAGGGAGATAAGGGAATGTATGCAATGACGTTTGTTTCCACTCAGCACGGCCTTTGACAGCACCGGAAAGTGAAATCTACTAGAAGTCACATCTAGGCCATGTTTCATCATAAAGTTCCGAGTTCGGTATCAGAACAGTTCTTTGGAATAGCAGCCAAACAAAAACAACAATCCGCCTAGTCGATACGACGCCGCCTAGGCGGTCCCTTTTCCTCCCATGACTTGCAACAAGTCTCCGAAGGAAATGTGGCCGTCTAAATCACCGGAACTGATTTATGCCATTGCAGGCAGATAAGTTCCGACGGTGCGTGCAGATACATACCACAGCTGATGCAACATGACCTCCATGTGATGTGGTCGTGGACCGTCCAGGAGTTGACCCGCCCGATCGACTCGGTCCGATCCGAACCCTGCCTTATCCGTTCGGACTGATAATCCCCGTCGTATCCATCAGTCGATCACCTCCAGCGTTTTTTTTTTTTAGCTAAAACGCGGATAATGGTCGAAATTATGTACATGCAGAAACTGAGGGAATGGACCGATGGCAGGCCAGTTTGGACGAGTTACGGTCCACGAAAGGCGGCATATTCTTTGTGAACCAGCCATTTCATCCCAGGAATTAGTCACAACAAAACCCAAACAAACAAGCGTGCAACGCTGCCGGCTGCCGCGACAGTTTTCCTGCAAACTGGGCCATTGACGGAAAATCGATTCGATCAAATACCACCCCAGCCTTCAACAGACCATTGTGTACAACGACCGGGCAGCGTGACATTTCACCACGCCACCAAAGCGTCGCACCACCCACCCTGCTCGCCACGGTCCCACAAAACACAGCTGCGTCAAACCGTCCTGCCCGTCCACTCCTTGCATCATTCAGTCGGAGTAGGCCGCGCAGGCTACCTACCAAACAGTACCCACTACGGAAAAACACCTCGCCGTCCGCAGCGGCGACGGTCCTGCACCGACCGATCCCGACAACATCGGCGTGCGATCTACACCGGCGGGGGGGGGGGGGGAGAGACACACAGACGCACTACGGGCTGATGCAACCGACACGCACAGCGAGAGAACCAGTCACCAGAGCCAGACGCAAGGAGAAGAGGACTCCGCCGTTAACAGGCGGTCATCCGTCACACAGGCGTGAACGGTGTGACGGGCTGCAGCCGAGCACACGCCCGTGCCCGCCCGGAGCGACACTGTCCCATTATGCCGACCCTGGCCTCGTTAAACCGCCGCCCGGCAGCTACAGCAGGCTGCAGTATGCGCCAGCGACGGTAGCGAGGGACTACGTCCAAACCCGGAGTTATGGGTGCAAAGTGCGCACGACCGGTAGCCAAGGCTATGTTTGACAGACAGGCGACATGCCACAAATCCAGAAACGATTTGACATCTCAATCGCGATGTGATTGAGCTAAAAATGCCGGGAACTGCCAAACGCCAGTACCGGCAGCGGTCTATCATTCAGGGATCAAGGCACGCGTGCAATGAATAGCTTCAGTCCGCGGCAATGGCCGTGAGGATAATTAAAGCTCCACGTGGGACGGACAGGCTTCAGACAGTCAGAGCAGGAACTCCTTGTTCCATTGACTCTGGTGTCTGCCGGATCACAACCCAGCCCGCAACGGTCCTTCTATACTTTAACACTTTTTTAGCCCGGGGTAATGGATGGTTTACAATGTGCAAAATAACTACGAACGGCAGCTCAAGCTGAATGGTTCAACTACTTCCGACCTAAACATCAACAACAGCAGCGACCTCAACATCTGACACGCCTCCACAGCAGCACCATTCCCCACAGAGCGGATAGCACCAGTTCGGTGCTACACCAGGTGGGACGACAACACAGTCGAGCGACCAGTGATACAATCACAGGTGCAGGACAGGCCACCGCAGCAGCAGCCCGTAACGCCGGCCTTTGCTGGGAGCTCGCGAGATCCGGTGTGGCGAGCAGCGAGGGGAACGGACGGATGGAATCCGTCCAATCCGTCCCGACTGGGCGAGGTAGAATATGAAGGTGGGCGATGACGGGTATGAAATTGGGAAAGGTTAAGCTTGCCACAGTGGTGTTAATCTGAGAAAGGTTAGGAACGAATTGCAGAAATACGGCGCTGTGTTACGGCCCTTATTCAATATTCACACTCGCTAAATCTCGTTTCAGGCTGATGAGTCGCAAGACCGCTGTTAGTTCACTGCTAAGACACGTGTATCGGACCGTGTTGAAAACCACACTCTGGTTGACAGTTGATATACCCGGACAGACGTAACATATGAACCTGTCATCTGGTTTACGAAAGCCAGTCAATCCACGACAACCAGCGCGAACTTGGACCCTGTGCCCTCGTCATCGCTGAGTTTCAAACGGAAATGTCAAACACCCGTGACTCAGACCAGTGAACGAAGCACTACGTACGGCGCCGTGACCTGTGCCGTTGTGAAATGATGTAACCGTGCTTTAGGCACAGCGACTGCGCGATAATAAAATGTCGGGCACCGAAGAAAAAAAAAGTGAGTGGGCCCTCGAAGGCTATCCACCACGTCGAGCTCATCTGAAGTGATCCAAAACGATTTTCGAGCCCGAGCCAATGAGTGCTTCCTGGCTAAAATATTTGTGTCACCTTTCAAATTCAGCACTGGGGTCGGCCGCCAGGAGCTCAATAAAAATCACTCCCCCTCTTTCCTACCCACCGGCGTCGGCACTGATCGTCACGACCTGTCGGCTGTCCTCAGCTGTGACTATCGACACACCTGTGGCTGGTGTCAGAGCTCTGACGGTCCGTGCCGACCGTAGCAGCCGGGCCGACGAGCGAACCGAGCCGCCCGCCACAGAGAACAGAGACCAGACGCAGCATACCAGGGCGGCGCGGGGTAGGGAACTGGCCCGTACCGACCCGACCCAAACAACACCCCGCTGCAGCGCGTGGATTGGTGGTCGCTGCCAAACACAACAATGTCTGTCGAGTGCGCTGCGGGGGTCGATAACTTCTCCGTACAGCTGTGTGTCAATCTTCGAGCGTCAGAGCAAGCGAGTTGCTAGGCGGCAGTCCTAACGCAGGGTGTTGATACAGCACGGTTCGTAATGCATGCGGCGCAGTGATGGGTCAGTAAAATGTACCGCGAAGACACTGGGTGTTTACAGCATGGTTACTGGTTAGCGGTCATTAGCAGAGTTCTTACTTGTGTTTTGAAATGGACCAAACAGGCCGTTGCCAGTTGGCGCCTTGAGAACCAACGCCAGACAGAAAAACACATCAAAACAAACATGTCACTGCTAGACTTTCCGGTAAACGCAGTCCCAGCTCCGTTAAACATAGATAAAAAAAATATTGTGAAGGAAGCGGCCGCCTGAAAAGGAAGACAATCGGGGAAAATGTCCCTCCTCAGAAGGTGCCCATAAAAACATGTCAATAATGAATGAGTGAATAAAGGGTGATAATTAATCATCATCTCACCCGTTCAATTCAGTAGCGGCGTTTGAGAAATGGACATCTTCCAATAATCCAGCTGTGATTTAATCATAAACTTGCACGTCAGTGAGTTGGCTGCTAATTTTACGGCGGTGTTAATTCTCAGCTAGGCGGATCGTTATCTCATCGGCCTTCGCTGGCTGCAGCACGGTAGCAGTTTGACGGAGAGATAACAGACACGCCTTCCGCTAACGGGAAGGGTCCCAACTCAACGTGGAGACTCATGTCCTGTCCGAAATAATCAGAATAAGGACGATATTGTCAGGGGCTCCGCCACGGTTTTGGGATTGGGGGGGTCCCACCCAAAACACAAAACCTCGCTGGTGGATCCAGGGTGGGCATTTTGGGCGAATAACCCCCCCCCCCCCCTCTCCCTGCAGCTCCCGAAATCGAAGAAAAATTGCCGTTTTTCTATAGTTCAAAGAAATCTTAGCAATTTTATCGGGATAATTTTGCTTTAAACCGAAAAACCAAGGCTCAGTTTGCACAAGGAATCAAAACCCGATAAGCGGAGCCTATTAACACCGACATGGAGGCTTCTCAAATAACGATTTTGAGGAATGGAGGCCGCTTGTTGCGCGCTCAAGGGTGGTGTTAGCCATCATACAGCGCATTAGCGTATGGTGCTCGAAAGACCGGCTTAGCCCCCCCCCCCCTCCCAACACTATCGGGTGACCTCACATGGAAAGAGGATTCTCAGATCGATTTGAAGCTCTTTTGTCCCCGAGGCCATTATTATACTAAAATGGTATTATAATGACACTCTCGTACATAAAGGTCGGCAAGTGTTGAGCACTTCGTGTGTCACAACATTTCTAGATCTTAAATTCCAATCCTTAGCTTTGCGACTGTCAACACATTCTAAATTATTCAACACTTCTTTGAATGAATTAGTCATTCTTACGCGAAAACAAGCTTATAGGTATTCGGAATATTGGGGGGTACTGTACCCCCCAGGTAAATTATTGAGGGGGTCCGGACCCCCGCGTACCCCCCTGTGGCGGAGCCCCTGGATATTGTAGCTCCCGAAGCGCAATTATTGGACGCACTCTATATGACGTTTCAAGCAGGAATATGCAATCGAGCATGATAGTCGATAGAGGTAAGTGAAACATTAGAGCCTGTCTACTGGTGTCACCAATTATGAAACACGATGTTTGTAGTGCTTTGTAAAAACCGATCATCTCAAGGAGATAAAACCTGGATAAACAAAATGATGCAATATTTAAACGATTTATAAAAGCCGCAGGTGATGCATACGAGTGGCCACTTGTCGGTCCCTTTGAGATCAATCATCCGCTAGTATTGACGACGACTCGGCTATCTGGGGTGCCGCTGAACTAGGTCAATGTCACACTCACACGGTGCAGTTCTCCTTCTGCGGAGCCGTCCCATT
This sequence comes from Amphibalanus amphitrite, assembly GCF_019059575.1. NCBI lineage: Eukaryota > Metazoa > Arthropoda > Thecostraca > Balanomorpha > Balanidae > Amphibalanus > Amphibalanus amphitrite. The sequence continues at coordinate 765,526 of NW_024881688.1, forward strand.
GCCGGCCGCACGTGTCAGCAGCCCGCCAGGCTCCCAGATGCATCAGCTTTGCACAATGAACCGTTCTTGGTTCGGCGCCGTTTACGAACTATCTAATATGCAGCGAGCGCGCCGCTGCCGCCTTTATTGTATGTATCTAGGACCGCACATAGTGTGAGACGTGCAGGACGAACGAACAGAGGCCTCGCTTCGGTCCGGTACCGGCAACTATCCGGCGGTGCAGCGAGCTATCCCCAGCTGCTTTTCCATCGTGGTCCAAAAAGTAATATTCCCAGAGCGATGTCTACTTAGTTGGGTTTGTTTGGTAATAACACAGCAAAACAGTTACAACACCAGAAACCCAGGTACAGTTTCGGCCCTAGCGGTGCTAAAAACGACACAGTCCGTCGTAGAACCATGCAGTGAGATCCATATTTCATTGCAGAGGACGGCGACTCGGTTGATGGAGCCGGCGACAGGGAAGGAGAGCACGAATGACGGCAGGTCGACAGGCAGATACTCTCACCACGCCGGGTTTGTCCGATCAGTTGTTCAAAAACAATGCGCCATAGAAGGTTGGCATGTGGTCGCAGCGATAACACCTTGTGGTCGCGAGCTGACCAAATGACACAGGTTATTCGTAAACCTCCACATCAGCAGTCACTGGCGCAATAAGAGGAGCCGCCGGCCGCCGAAACCCTCTAGTCAGTCGATCTACGACGCCACAACTCGGCAGCCCGGGATGGCCGTGACGCCAGAAGCAGGCGGTCAGGTGACGGTGTCAGGTCACGATGCACCTGCCGTGGCGCAGTGACCCCGCCCAGGGACGAGGTCACGTTACTCTCAGCGCCGCGCGGAGCTGCGTCCCAGCGCGCCGGCGGCTGGCTGCAGTGTTCACGTGAGTTACCTCGGACAGCGCCGCCATTAAAATGCAAACAGCGCCCGCGCCATGTAAATTGACTGACACCAAGGTAGCGGTGTGCGTCACGACTCGACTGGTGGTGGGGGACACTATACATAGAACCCTTCCGGGGCTTTGATACGGGCTCACCCAGCCCCACCCGGCGCGGTGGTCTGCTTCCGGTCTTATTATTAGGTGTAATAATACCATTTTAGAGCCAGAAGGATGATGAAATTAGGGGACGGGACTTGAAGGGACAATGATGTCTGCGACCACTCTGGTGCGCCGCCAGTACTGAGCCCGCCACAAAGGACAGGCCACCCAGGTCAGCACAGGTCCACACAGTCCGGTTGTCGGCCGCACACACGACCCCCCCCCCCCCCCATTCCCCTGTCGCCAGTCTGCAGCACGACGTCCGCCGGTCAACCCAGCCGCGCCCAATTCTGGCCAGCGAGGGTCACGGCCGGGCAGGCCGCGTCGCTCGGTGCCCGGATACGGCTGTGTTGGCGTATGGTGACCGTGGCGACCCCGGCCGGGCTGGGCTCACCGCCGAACGCAGTGCAGGGCTGACGCAGCAGGCTCGCCACCGAACGCAGTGGGCCCGACGCAGAGGTCGAACGCACAGTGAGCGGTACAGTGGTGGTGGCAGGATTTGTTACTGCACAGCGGATGTGCCCAGTTGAGTCCGAAACTAGCTGTGCTAGTGTACTACTGTGCAACTGTGCTCTGTGCTTCGTGCGGTGATTGCTGAAGGGTTGCAGCCAAGTCCCAGTCGAGTCCGTTCAAATCGACCCTCGTCTGAGGTCATGTCGCACCAAACGCAGGAAAAGAAGTAGTCAATCCTACGCTCTACACAGTGACTACAAGGAGTTCTCGCTTCTCCAGACCATAAGCGATCCAAGAAAACCGTGTCCCCCTTGAACTCGCCGTGAGCCGCAGCCATGCCTGCCGAGGAGACCGAGACCCAGATGAAGAACTCCATCAACCAGAAGCTGATCGAGGCTGGGGAGAAGGAGCGGCTGAAGACGCTGCTCAAGGAGCGGCTGGCAGACAGCGACTGGCACGACCGACTCAAGGACCAGTGCCGCCAGGTGATCAGGGAGAAGGGAGCCGAGAACATCACCGTGGACGACCTGGTGACAGAGATCACACCCCGGGGACGGGCGCTGGTCCCGGACTCGGTCAAAAAGGAGCTGCTCCAGAAGATAAAGGCGTTCCTCGCCGAACAGGCTAACCTGTGAGGGTATGAAGGCTCGTTAACAGTCAACACTGAGTGTGTTTCATTTGTAACTTTCATTACACTGCTCAAGTAGCTTTCCCGTGCTATGAAGGATATGTTTTATCAAGTTCGCTGCATTATAGCTGCTCGGTGACTGAAGTCACACTAGTATTGGAGCAGATGTAATTAGTAATTACTGTCTGCTTTATGAAGCACCACACCAATGACTGCGCTTACAGGAAGTGAGAAGCCTGTGCCCGCCAGCCGCCGGCTGCGGACGCACCCAAGGCCACTGTTTTCTGTCCCCAGCACTGGGCCCCAGTGGAATCTAGTCACCAGTGGCAGTCGAACTCACCCGATATCAACCAGGCAGGTCGGGCCGTCGCGACCCTACGGATGCGAGCGAAGCGTCCGCCGTCGTCCGGGCGCTTTGTCAACGGCCGACAGACATGAAAGGTCGTGCCAGATCGGTATCGGCCCGCCGGCCAGGCGCCGGGCCCGCCCTACCGAGGCAGTGGGCCGACGGCCATCGGCGCCGCTTACATTGACGTCACAGACCCAAAGGCGGAACACGCCACCTGCATAAGCTGCAGGTTCGGGTACCGTCTGCTGAATATATTGTCTTAAATTAATAGTGTTTTCATTCGAACCAGACACATCACATAATTTGTGTACATAGATTTACCGACTACACGCGAATACTTTTACTTGACCCGGCAATAGATAAAATATATCAATGTTCTGGAATGTCATGATTGGCTCGAACGTTTCTCCTACAAAACTTGTCATGCTCGGCAACCGAGGCCTTAGATCAGATCTTGCAACAGCGAAGCACCAGTAAATCCTACTGCAATGCTGGTTTATGTTTAGTTACATAAGTACTAATTACTGTTTATATAGTATGAGTTTATCCAACCACATGCCATGCCAGACGCCATTTCGGCCATTACTTCCCTACAGAGGCCCTATAGAGGTGTCAGTGACCACGATCGCAGCTACCGCAGTCCGAGGCTACAAGAGCGCAACAGGACGGTCAATAGGATACCATATTAGTCGGGCTCAAACATATCCACCACTATCCCACACCTCAACGACCGACACTCAGCCAGCAGTCGTTCCGATCAGCCGGTAGGCAGAGTAGAGACCTCCCAGTGACCTCGGGTCGAGTACCGCCAGTGACCTGCAACTCGCCTCTGAGAGAGCAGCGACGGCGGTCGGTAGATGGCCTCTCGGCGGGCCCTCTCGGCGGGCGGCGCACCGCCGCGCCGGGCCGGGCGATCGCTCAGCCGCTGAGCCTGCCGCCCAGTAAGGTCACAGACGACGGGGGCGGGGGCGGGGGCGGGGGCGGGGGTTAGACCGACTGACACGGCTGCACCGCACCGGCTTCTGCAGGCTGTAGCCAAGCCATCTGGCAGCCGGCGGCCGTTTACACCATCGCGCAGGACAACTTGCCGTGACCTGAGTCATGAACAACAACACTTCGAAGGTTGCAGGTGAAATGCTGGGGCTGACGGGCCACGCCATACCAGCGGAGAGACGGGTGCGGTCGTGCGGTCGAGCGTTCGAGGTCATCTGGTCCTCAGTCATCCTTCGGACAGCTCGACGAAGCGTCCTGATCAGGTCCGCCCGAGCACCAGGTTTTTATCGGCGCTCTCGATGAGCTCAGTCATGCGGACGAGGTTCAAATGACGATCCCATCTCGGGAGCTCGCCCCAGGGTAAAACAAAGCCAGGTGAAGCGAAAACAGGAGAGGCCAGACGAGGGAGGTTAGCGATTCGAGGTCAACATCGCGCTACGGAGACGGATGACTCGGAGACAACACCCGGATACCATCACTCCTGAGTCAGGTAACCCGTTCTCCCGCCGCTGGTCGGCCATTCTGCAGGGACAGACGGCCATCAGTTACCGGCTTCCAGCCCGGCTGCCGCAGACAGGCTCGGTGCCGGCACCAGGAGCCGGTGGAGGGGTCTCTAAGATCTGCCTGTCGCTCCCACCACCGCCGTCTTGAGCCGTGCTCACCACTCTCACCTGAGCAGTGAGCTCTGAGCAGTGAGCAGTGAGCACGCCTTTGGCTGGGTAGCACCGTGCCGGGGCAGCCCACAGAGCGCTGGTATGCGGGCCAAGCCCCCCAAATTGCATGACATCTGATCGGGAGTCAGATAGACGACAGAGGCGGCGCCAGGAACCGACACTCCCAGACTTGTATATCTTCAACATCGGAGGGAGCTGAACAACTCCCACCGCGACTGCAGCAAGTTACATAACTGCAGCATACTGTGGCTGATAACGAGCTCCATTTGGCATGTCCTGCACTACATTTGGTAGGCGCCGTCACCAAACGCGGTCGATGTTCGACTGCAGACGGTTCAGTTCGGACCATGTCGATCAGCCGCGCCTGTGCAGTGGTTTGGGTACAGCGCACCGCTCGCCCGGCACGGCAGCGGCAGGTCCTGATCGCTGCCGAGATTCGAGTTTTTGACTGCAGTGTTATGAAACTTTCATGACAGCCCAGCCACGCATGATTTCTATCAGACATGACAGCTGCAGACACAGTTAGTTCATTAGTAGTTGCTTAGTAACCGCCAGCCAGGGTGACCACAAAAAGTTATTTCCACGACAAAACATAAAACATTATTCATGATACGCGATTTGAAACCGTTACAAACCTTACTGTCAAATGTTTAGTTCACAACGATCGGGGGCCGAGCCTGCCCCACCGCAGACACACAGTTCAGAGCCGGCTAGACCACAGAGATGGAGCCAGACTGTCGGCCGGCTAGACCACAGAGATGGAGCCAGGCTATCGTCCTGCATCAAAACTTCTGCACATATCGCCGCAGCCTATTACCAGCAACAAGACGATTGTAATATGTTTAATATTCAACAAGCGGTTTGCAAAGGATGTTGTAACTATCGAATCAGATGTTTGCCAACAATTTACAACCGTGTTAAGAGTTTGTTAATTTAACTCATCTCATGTTCATGGATCGTTCTATTCAATAAAGGCCGCATCAAAAGTCATGGATATTTCATGAGACGGACGTGAGTGGGGCGCAGATGTCTTTCAGGAGGCGGACTGGCGCTGGAGTTTGGGACTGAAGCAGCACAGGACACCCCACATCGCCCGCTCTGCTGGGACACGGAGTATAGGCCAGGGTGTGTCGTGACCGTCAGTCTGATGGTATCGGTCATGCACTGCGCCGTGCAGCGACCGACTGGTGCAGCTGCACGGCTTTGGTGCTGTGCTGGCACCCACGCTCGGCGTCCGCGGTTCGCCCATTGCCCAGTAAACGATGGGAGCTGATAGGCCAGACGTATGTTGCTTGTGACACAGCCAGACTGCTGGCGCGGCAGAGGTGGCGGTGCTGGAGAGATACAGCACCAGTGTTGGAATTCTCATTTTCAGTCCTGGTCCCGGAGAATAAAATCTGGCCGGAGAATAGCAGCCCCAAAATTGGATATGCGGCCGTGACACTGGCGGATTCGGGGAGGGGGGGGGTGCATTCGAACCATTTTCCCCTCCCGCAGTATCCGAAATTAACGAAATTTCCCTGTTTTCCTCTCAAGAAAAAATTCATGTGAAATTGTGAAAGCAAACGGCAGACCCCTCTTGGCACGAGCCGGCAGAGGTCATAAAAACTTTATAACCTACTGTCAGTATGATTTCGACAGGAAATGTGTTGTTTAGTGTTTACATATAGAACACATCTTCCCTTGTTGAGCTCTGAAGCTCGACGTTTCTTTAACTTTGAACTTGAGTTGCTTATTAACCAGCTGACTGGCCTTCCGACAGGGACCTACAAATGGGCGTCTCCTAGTCCTGCCTCGCCTGATCTTCCCGGCTGTTCCTGATCCAGAGCCCTCAGGCTCACCCAGCTGACGTCGACCACCAGAAGACGCCTGTGATCCTGTTTGTGCATTCCCATGTCAATCCATATTTATTGGAACGCGTTAAAATGAAACATCTTTTTCTGATACATTGTGTGTAGAAGTTCGTTACAGTGCAGCGCAGCGAATGCAAATTAACTTAAATCGTTTTTGTTTTTATTGGAAGGACGGCCATGCAAAGATAAGTGTTTTGATTTGTTAATGGCAATCTCTTTCGGCTTCAAAATGTCATTACGGAGCTGTGGGATGATGACATGATAGGGTGGAGCGGAGCCATTGGACCGTACGTACCATCGATGGTGCGCCACAGCGGCAGAGACCGTCAAGAGGACGAAAGTGGCTACGGTGAGCCGTATCAGGAAAGGCCTTTCAGGTGGGACGGGAGTTCCCGTTTGGACAGCCCACTCTATCGCTCATATAGGGCCATCCCGAAGAGGATTTAGATCGGTCGAGATCTTGTCCTCGCCACCGCGACGGTTATCTGGTGGGGGTTGAGTACCAGCCCGGAATAGATTGTGAGCGAGGGTGCGAATGGGTTGGTCTGAGGATGGAAAGGATAATTTCAAAAATAATTTGAAGCTGTACTCATAAAAATGCGAGAACCTCACCGTTGCCAACGAGACTGTTCACTTACTATCCCTAGCGAGTGAATATGCATGTACAGGTCACCGCTAAAGTAATGTGGGGTTCTACTGTGATCGAACAAAACATAGCGCCATTCCTTGACGGTAAGATATATCGTCAAAAGCGAGGATCGCACAGCTTCGTATTTCAGATTGACAACTTTCTCTAATGTGTCACCATTCTACCTGCCACAACATGCTCGTTATCATCGAAAAACTGAAATATCGAACCCCTTGGAGCACCCCGGAGTCATGTTTCTGTGACCGCCACTGAACACAGAGTTGTAAACCTACGCGCGTGCGTACTACGCAATAGTAAGGAGTCATTGCTGGACCCTCCAGTAGAGAGTAGCCCTGCCATTGATGATCCGGACACCAGCATCGGCCGATAGGAGCTGCGCTCTGACAGGCGAGAAGGGGGAGGGTCTGAGGTGGGGAGGGGTTGAGCGCGGGGCTACTGGCCGGTGCAGTGGGAGGGGTGGGTGGAGGTAGGGTGACAGGGACACCAGCCTCAGGGCAACAGTGAGCTTTGACCCGAGGCGTGCGAGAGCGATGCCCGATGCCATTTTGTGAAGCAGCCAGCGTGTCACGGATTCACGTGGGAGCTTTGACTAAACTAACTATCAAGGCTACAGTTTTGAAGATAAAAAACAGCATTTGAGAGAAGATGTTCGTAATGAGCAGTTGAATATCAGATTTACCATTTATTTTATTAAAAATATTTGAATGAATTGATGTTTTGCATAACAATAGCTGATCAGAATACGTTAAATTTTAACCACCTGTATAGTCTAATTCTGTAAAATATTTGTGCATTGGCTTCGGTTGTCCGCCGAACTTTTTTGTTCATTGAAGGCCTCATCGACATGACCTGTATTAGGTACAAGATTTACGCTGTAGCAAAATCCTACGCTAGCTGTATGAGTAGAAATGCTGTATGACAAAGGCACGGGCGCCCGACAACTGGGTCGAGGCAGGTGGAGGCCGGCCAGAGGTCATGCTCGTATCAATCACCCTTGACCCCGTCCACCGCCCCCGGCGGATACTCAACAGTGCGCTCATTGGCTCATTGGTTTGTCTCAGTGAGCGCCAATCACAGTCAGTTCAGTGTGCGTGCTGCGTGTGAGATCACAGCGAAGCACGATACTGCCATAACCCATACTTGGAAGAGGCCTTCTGGACGGCGTTGCCAGTTAATGGGGTGGGGGGAGCAATTCGACATACAAATAAGTTTCTAAAATAAAATGATCAGTGGATGAATAGCATAACAATTCTTTCAACGTTCACTCGTTTTCATAAAAAAGTCGAAGAGAAGAAATAACGTTGAAGCATATGACTATTAAGCGAGCCAATACTTTTTTAAATTTATATTTATGGAAGGGTGCAATGTAATTGCAGTCACACTTGTATTTTTTTAGCGATTGCAATTTGAATTGGTGATCATTCCGGACACGGTCTGAAGCTATCGGGATAAATAATTGAAATACCTGCAGGGTGAATTGCGCCACCCATGTGCCGATGAGTTTGAATTTTTCCGCTTTGCGATAAAAAACAACTGTTTTGCAAGTAGGACGGCTTCCGTTGACCAAACGTTTATTGTCATCTCAAAGGGCGGCGACCACCTCCCCGTCCCTCCTCGACCCCTCCCCTTTATTTACACGACGGAGTCCCGTCCTTCACCGCCGACTGGTCACGTGATTGGCCTCGCCCGAGGCCCAGCCGACTGACCCGGAGCGCGGTAGGCGTCATGCCATGCTGCTTTAACCCGCGCCCCACTGGGGTCTGCGTATAACACGCCCTACTGGGGGGGGGGGGGGGCTATTCATAGCCCCCCCTCCTTACTCCGAAACTACTGGGCCGATCGTCAAAATTCAAACGGCGTCTGATAGCCCCGGAAAAACTGTAGAGTGAAACCTAATTTCATTGACCTCGAGGTCACCGATGACGTCACAGGTCAGGTCAAAGTAAAAATTATTAGCATTTTGCTTGTTCACGTTTTGGGCTCTGGCCGCCGTCTTACAAGTCAGATCAGGCTCATTTTTGGATCACACACTCGTGAACAGATGCTCTAGATACCCCGAGGGTACCAAACTTGTACTTTGATTTTCAGGTCAAGGTCAGGTCATCACAGGTCACGAAAATATTATATCATGCGTCGGTCACGTGACACATGTTTTATGGTCCATTTAGGCCAGAGATTTCGAATGTGATGTCGTCTGTGTCATTCGAGGTCATTTTGAGTCGAATTTAGCTTAGGTCAGGTCACTTTCAGGTCAAAAAAGGTCAAATTTTGAAGTTAAAATTTTTCAACAAAAAAGGTGTCTATTGGATGCAGTTTGAGCTCAGGAACACGATGCTGCTATTTATATTGGCGTACGATGTCAAATACGTGCTGAAAAATTGATTTGAAAAATTAATAATTGTGAATTTTTTGCAATAATGCGTAAAACTTGGCCATTTTTGAAGATATTTAGCTAAAACTTGCTGGAGTTAGTCATAATAATGCGTTCTATCACATATATTCCGGTTTTTTCGAAAAGTCAAAAACTTTTTGAAGAAAATGTAAAAATATAAATTTTGGATTTTATTATATCAAATATTCGAAACTTTCAAAATTTCGAAAATCCGAGATAGCAGTTTGATAGCGCAGTCTATTCTGAGTCCTCTCATGCAAAGAAATTGGATCTAGCTTAAAAACTGAGCTCTTGGGAGCGATTGCCGTGGTTCAATGTTTTGCGTCGAAATCGGCCGAACATGACGTCACTCTGACGTCATTTCCGGCCGACCTATGGTAGCTACGATGTTAAAATTTTGACACAAGGTGTCAAATTGATGCAGCCGAAGGTACTGAAAGTTTGGCGTCGATACGTCAAGCGATTTGGAAGTTATTGCAGAAAAACGGGAGGAGGGCTATAAATAGCCCCCCCCCCAAGTGGGGCGCGGGTTAATCACTCAACATATCGCGGCTACTGTTCAGACAGCCGTGACACCAGAAACGTCGTGGCGGAGCGGTTAAGCGTTAGGCTATGGATCGCGGGGTCGCGGGTTCGGTCCGCGCCGGGGCTGTCCGTTTTCCACAGACTGGTTCTGGCCGGCTCAGGCGAGATGGATACCTATATCTTTTGAGGTTATGAACTTACGAGCACTATGAATACAATCGACATTCGTTGACTCTTGTTCGGTCATAAGATATTAGCCGATTATATGTTTGTGTATGGAAATGTCTCTTTTCTAATTCGCAAAAATTAGCCGACTCACTTTATCATCATATAACTCACTTGACGTCATTGCACTGGCAAGTGAGTTGCTACTTGCTAGAAATGTGACCTCGTCAGAACCATTTTGCAGGTTGTTAAAAGGACAGACAAGTCCATTGGCTGCGGTGACTATGCAACCTGCCCTGATCATGTAAACGGCATTGTGACTAGTTCAGCCACGAACACATTCCGCATTTTCCTAGAAAGAACTATCGGCACGCTCGGTGCCGCGGAGGGTATGCCAACCTAACAGACCCGCGCTGCCCAGCGCACCGCTGGCCCGGAGGCGGTTGGCGAGGCTGACCCCACTGACCTCGCTCCGCGACCAGACTCTCGGTCACTCACGCCACACCGAGAGGCGCCAGCCTCGACGCAGGGGCATCTGGCGCCATTCATGCTGCCTCCGAACACGGTGATTGGTTTACTGCAGAGTCACGTGGTTGGGGCATCAGTGGCGTAATCAGGAATTTAGTTACCAATCTCACCAACAGATGGCTCTGACCGACGATTTTAAAATACGGAGTGATCTAAAGGTAGGTGACATAATACGAGCTTACAGCTGCAATGATGATGGCATATGTAGGCTACATTCCAAGTTTCATGATAATCTGACAAATGGTTCACAAGATACAGATGCAAACTCTAACCACTACGGATACCCCACATTACTTCAGCGGTGACCTGTACCTACCTACTTAGTATCTTATATCTAGGCATATTTAGGCGTGCACGGTGCAACACAGGCGATATGACGCCAATATACGAGGGGGTACCCAAAAGTAACGGGAATCGTTCTCTGTAGGCCAAGCCAGTTGTAGCTCGGCATTGCCCTGCTAGGGGCAAACCAGTCTGGCCCCTGGGACTTAGTCTGCACCGTGAGGTGACGAAACAAAGAGGCGCGGCCGCGTGGCGCACGTATTTATTGAAGCACTCCCGCCCGATCCGTCGTTTTTTATGCATAGCGGAACTGAGGAACAACGCGCATCTGTGAAATTTTGTTTCCTGCTGGGGAAGTCCGCGACTGAAACGGTTCCAATGCTTCAAGCAGCATACAAATATGCTGCCGTGAACAAGACGCGGGTTTATGAATGATTTTCGCACTTCAAAAGTGGTCAAATGTTATCCCAAAAGCGCCCCCAAAAAAGCTTGCCAAGTGAAGTCAAATGTCAAGACAATGCTGATTTGTTTTTTCGATGCAAAGGGGAGTGTGCAAAAGGAAATTGTTCCTCCCTGGTCAAACTGCCAATCAGACGTTTTACTTAGACGTTCTGCGGCATGTGTGAAACACGGTGAGACGAAAACTCCCCGACAGGTGGCGAAGCGGGGAGTGGTGATTTCATCGCGACAGTGTGCCAGCGCACACCGCCTTGAGTGTCAGACAATTTTGGACAAGAAATGCATGACCCCACGGATCCACCCTCCCTATTCACCGGATTTGGCACCCTGTGACCTTTTCCTGGTCCCCAGAATGAAAAAGACCTCAAGGGAAACCATTTCGACGACTTTGATAAGGTAAAAGCAAAAACGACGATGGCTCTGCAAGGCATCACCTTGCAAGAGTTCCAGAGCTGCTTTGAGAGCTGAAAAACGCGTCTGCATAGGTGCATTGTCTCGGAGGGAGAGTACTTAAAGTATGACATGAGTGACGATGTGTAGGATCAGTGAATAAACAGATATGAAACAATTCCCGTTTCTTTTGGGTACCCCCTCGTATCATCTACTACGGGTGATGAATGATGATATATATGACCAATATATACGACTACTGTGGGTAACTATGCCTCTGACTGACAACAAGATAAGCGAAGAGTCGGGGAGAGACTGTGATCTGAGGAAAGGGAGGGTGACACGACGCTCTTATGACACGAGAAGGGATTGAAAATTGTGCTGTGTGTTCGGTGCAGTCGAGGAGAGTCGGAAATTAAGGGAAATATACCACTTTTCACAAACTATACTCTGTTCCGTTTCAAGTTTGCAGCTGAAGTGCCCTGCTGAAAGCAGTGCGTGATTTCTGTATATACAGCTTTTACATTTTAAGACGCAAATTCTTGAGCGGAGGAGCGATCTGCCGAAGAAACTCCAACTGCAAGCTTGATATGGAACAGACTATAGTTGTTACTACAGTTTTGCGATTTTTAGGCTTATAGGTAATGATCAGAAAAGAAAATATTTCATATTTACAAAGTTTTTTTTAATATTTTCATATAGGAAAAACTATATTCCATCTTTGGTAGAGGCTATAAAATAGTGTTCCACGCGGAAGCTTAGGAGTACGCGTTGACCAATCACATTGCGTAGTTTAAAACCAACTGCACGCTGATTGGCTGAGCTTGGCCTCTGCGACAGGTGGCTACAATTTCCGCATTCTTACGTAAGACACCACATTCCTGCATAAGACACTAATTTCGGAACGATAAATGAAATATCTTTGTCTGGGGTGATCGCTCGGCTGTAAAAGCTCCTGATTTGTGCTATTGTATTGTATGTATTGTATTGTATTGTATTGTATTTACACCAAAAGCCTTCCACATATGGCGTGGCGATTACGGCTTAGGATTACGAGCTTAGGATTGCTAGTCTCAACTCAAGCTGCAAAACTGCTATTCCAGTTCAAAAACCATGTTAAAAGTGGTACATTTCCTCCGGCGTTTCGTTGTGTCGATGGCTGATCCCAGTCAGCATTATTACCAAGGCCCCACATGGAGCCAAGGTGGGCCACTTGGTGGGGCCCACATTAATTTGTCCCTGGGCAAACGGTGGGGCCCACCAGGGCTGGCCCACATGGACTCAAGATGGGTACCATGTGGGGCACACGTGGGCCCCATATGGCTGCCCACATCCAGCCCACCTACACCCCATTACATGGGCTACCCAACCAGGGTTGTGCTCGACTCAAAAAATTTGCCGACTCGACTCAGCATTCAACTTCAGAAAGCCCTGACTCAACTCTGACTCAACCAAGCAGCTGATTTTTTCCCTTGACTCGACTCATGACTCAAGCGGCTCAATGAAAATATGAGTTGACTCAAACTTGACTCAAATTTTTTGGTTGAGTCAAGTGTGTTGACTCAAAAATCAAAATTGACTCAGATAAAAAAGTTGTTGAGCGGGGGGGGGGGGGTGCAAAAAAAAATCCGGCAGCAGGGCCAGGCCTAAGTTGTTAAGCGGGGGAGAATGAAAAGCTTATATACTGTTTCTAGAAAGATGAGTCAGCTGATCAATGTTCCTAAATGTTTTTGACTCAACTTAATGTCAAAAGTTATTTTACTGACTCAACTCTGACTCAACTCAACACCTTAATATTTTTGTCTGACTCAACTCTGACTCAACTCAACAGCTCAACATTTTATCCGACTCGACTCAAACCTGACTCATCTGAGTCAGAGTTGAGTCAAATCTCTGACTCGACTCATGAGTCAAGCACAACCCTGTACACAACCAGTGCCCATGTTTAGTCCACCATACGGGAACAGTGAACACTGCGTTAATGGCTGCAAAAATATATGTTCACCAAAATTCCTGGATATGCCCTCCTACATAGGCAGACAATCCGGGTGAAATGTCATGGCGGCTCCGGCTCCGGCTCCGGCTCCGAGTAAAATGATCCGGCTCCGGCGGCTCCGGCTCCGGCTTCTACTCAGTACATCCCACTGTACATCCCCCATGCGATCAATTAAATGCGGGTGGAAGAAAAAAGGCGATGGGATTGGTACACGTTGCTTCTGTATTTGTATAACAAGGCTATTTTGAATACCTACCACATTGTTTTACGCCTTGTACTGTCAAACCGACCTCTGTAAATAATTGTTTCCTCTTAAGAAAAGGAGCCGGAGTCGCCCCCTTTTTTGACGGCTCCGGCTCCGGCTCCGGCTCCGGCTCCGGGCTACATTGTTTCACGGCTCCGGCTCCGGCTCCGGTCAAAATATGCCGGCTCCGGCTCCGGCTCCGCATCCCTGGTTTCGACCCCTCTCCTCTAGGATCTCGGAAATTTACCGGCTGATTTTCAAAATTCAAACGGCGTTGGATAGCCCCAACGGGGAACTACCTTGTGACCCAATTTCATTGACCTCGGTCCAACCGATTACGTCACAGTTCAGGTCAAAGGTCGCATTTTCACCGTTTACGGGCATTTCAAGAAATGTGTTGTGAAATCGAGTAAATTGGTATGTTATTGTAAATCATCGGTGGATAATTGTTCGTCAAACACATATTTTGCTATCTTAGGTCACTGATACCAGGTCAGGTCACAGAGGTCAGGTCACTGAGGGTCACAATATGAAAAATGAAAATGTCGTGTGATACTTGTTTTATGGTCCATTTTACATGACAAATGCGATTATGTGGGTAAGACAGCCTTTGGCGTCAGTTTAGGCTATGTTCTGGTGAAGGTCAGGTCAAGGTCAGGTCAAATAAGGTCAAGTTTCAAAGTTGATATTTTTGCATAAAATTGGTATCGATCCGAAGCAGCTCGTCACGGGGAGTCTACTGGTGGTCTTTGTTTTGCGCTACGTGGTCTAGAATTGCTAAAAATTGAGTTTGAAAATTTGACGTCATCATTTTTGAACAGTTTTCTCGATATAACCTGGCCACAAAGAGGCAACGATCTGAGATTTGGTATGTGGATAGAACACTGTAGGTTCTATTATATATATTCCGTTTTTTTCGAAATTTGAAAAGCTTTTGGGATTTTTTGGCTATTGTATCCAAAAATTACTTTTTATTTTGGGTTAAAATTAAAAATTTCAAAAATCGGAGATAGCAGTTTTATAGCCCTGTTAATTCTTCACCTTTTATGTCATGAACATTTTTTATGTGTCTTGAAAGCTGTAGGCCTGACAGTTCTTCTCGCGAAACCTTTTTTGTGGAAAATGGCAGAACATGACGTCATTCTGACGCCATTTGTGGCCAGCCCATCATAGCCTCTGGAAAAATTCTTGATCACAATGTGTAAAATTGATGCTCGGAGGGGTCCTGAAAGTTTGGTGGCGATATCTGCAGCCGTTTAGAAGATATCTACGGAAAAGGACGGGGAGGGGGGCGTTTCGTTCCTCCCTACGGGACGCGGGTTAATCATCCAGCCCAGATCCGACACTGCATAGGTACCTACTCCGGATACAACTATTGTACTTAAAGGGACAGTATCACCATTTTGATGAAATTTGACATTGCATAGGCCCCACCTTTCTGGTCCGGAAACTGAAGACCGATCCTCGAAGCTCCACACCGTTATCCCGCTATCGCCGCTCAAAGTACGAAAGGTGTACTACACTTTGAATCGTGCTTCACTATCTTCACTGTTTAAATGTTTGCGCCGTTTTGAATTGACCGCCAGTAATAAAACTTTTACCCTGGTCATTTCATCAAATTTTATAAAGCCAAAACGTTTTTCGCACTTATTCATCGCCGTTAAATTCATTAAATAGTCGTAGGCAATTTCCGCTGTTTCCTTCGGATTCTAGCGGCTCAACAAAGGAATTCCTCCAGCTTGAATCACAATCTCCCTCCAATGTATGACGTTTATCACGTGATTGTCACGTGATATTTTCTCCCATTGTCAATTGCCACGTCCAATTGTCACTCCCTCCAATTGTCACGTGATATTTTTATAGGCAATACCTAAGGTACCTGTCCCTAAGGACAACTCAATCAGAAGAACGACCGCGTAAGCGTAGCGTCAATAATGTATTATCTGCGCCAGTTCTGTAGTAATTTTGCATGCTTCCAAAATGGCGGCCATGCTTGTATAGTGGTGGTTCGCTCATGAAAATGAATCATGAAAATGAAATGTGGTTGCAATATTTTTCACCGAGTTCGGTCCTCAAACTATGTTTTTCTGATTCAGGAAAATAAGAAATGCTAGTAAAAAAAATCAGCTCCATACATTGATTTTTTTTTTCGATGATACTGTCCCTTTAACTTACCTTTCAATTTTGACGATCGCGCCGGTTCTCACCGAAACTATAACTCAAACTTCTGACAAGTTGGGCAGCTCACTCCAACCGCTTTTATCTTGTGCTTTGCTTAAATATTTAATTATTATGCAGTCATGTGCACTGATCAATGTTCTGTTTACCATGAGTCCGGGCAAAAAAGGGCAAACATGAATCAGATATAAACTACAATCCAACCAATTAATAGCAGACAACACCAATTGATGCACTGCCCAAGCACTGCCGCGACCACATGGCTCGATCCGGCTCAGTCTATGATTGATCAGCTGACGCCACAGCAGAAGAAACATGGCGATGTCAACTTCGATGGACGGACCAAATTATCATAAAATCTTATTTATATGCAACGAAATAGCCTATAACTGATACACAAGGTAAATAAAGCAAATTTGTGGCAAAAACTAAGTTCTGGGGGTGCTATATGCAATAGTTTTAAGGAGAATATAAGAGAAGTGACCACGAAATAAACAATTTTTATTCTCCGGTCGGAGAAACAGGAAATTCAATAATATTTTGAACCAAGCCATGAAAATTGCATTATTGAGCTATAAAAGTAAGCAGCATGAATTTATCTTCTTGTAGAATGCAAAAAAGTGGGAGAAAACCGTTTTGGTATCAGAAAATTTTCTGGTCCCTGAAGACCTATTTTGCGGAGAATCCTAATAATGGTGCAGCCGTGTTTGGAACAAGTTTGTGCGCTATCGGGATTATATCTTCTTGTGCTCTTTTGATAGAACTATGGAGGAGGTGCAAGGGAAGTTGCTGATGCCCTTTATATTTATTACTTTAATTTCTAAAGCCCTTTTCTAGACGCCTCCGGGGCAGCGAACAACGGCAAAATTTAACGTTTTTGAAATAAACCGTACAGAAAAACCGAGGTTACAGAGTTCCCCATAGATGCCGCTACCGGTTTGATAGAATAGAAATAGAATCATAGGGTTAGAGCTGACAGTTTTACCGCTTTGTGATGCATGCATTTTGTGGGACCGTAATATTAGGCTTTATCACAGCCTTATTTTGTCTTTTTCGTTGTTGCTGACAATGAAACAATTTATACTTACTTGTGACTTGTTGACTAGAAGTAGCTCATAATTCTGGAGAGAAAACCTGCAGAGTTTGCCTGGCAGCAGCCGCTGAATGGGGAGGAGGGGCCGGAACGGATTCCAGCCAAGCAGCACAGCTGCCCGTAGGTATGCAAGGACCGTGTGAGTCTGAGCCCAGAGCGGAGTTTCGGAGACTGACGGTATCGGTTACGGTTGGTGTGTGTGTTTGTGGGGGGGGGGGGGGGGGCAGGGGCAAATTCAGTCTCGACTCGTTCGTATAGCATACATTTCTGCTGCTTTTGAGAGCGTCTATCCGGCACTTGCAGGGGGCGGGGTCAAAACAGCCCCTCAGTTTTTCATTAACAACCATCGTGAGGGCGGCAGACCTCGCTGAAAATTGCCACACTATCGTATTGATCAATTGTACATGTTAACTTAAATTTTCATGACCCTGACCCAAATTGACCTTTGTCCTGTGGCCTATTCTTCTCGCCCTTCTCGCAAACATGTCGAGAAAGACGATTTAGCGAACATAAGCGCATCTTGCATTTCGTTTCCGGACTTTTTTGTGATAAGAAACGTGCCAGCGTGTGAAATGCTGCCCGTTCCATGCATTATGGTGGGCATTACGGCCAGTAACCATGCTAGTAGGCGGACACCGATTCACAGCTATGTTCACACCCTGTTCACTTCATTTCGGTCTACTTCGTTCACTCTTACAGAAAATAACAGAGACCAAAATATGTCGCTGCTGGTGATAAGCGATAGCATAAAAAGTGCACATTTATTAGGCACGAAGAGCATACACAACACAATATGAAGAATCGATGATGCATTCACGTCACAATTCGTGTGATGCATGGCATGTGTAAAAAAATGCTGGTTTTGACATTTACAATCATAGTTTGCTCGATTTTAGGTACGTATCATAAGAATTTTGGGCGAGGCACCCACGAGGCACGCAAGTTGGATGTGCGGTGAATTATTCAATGTAACGAATGTCTTAGTTCTGTGCACGATTTGACCAGCTAGAACACAAATTGTACATTTGAATGTGCTACAATGGATAATATGGATTGACATGAGGAGATTCACGAACAGGATCAAAGCGTCTTCGAATAGTCCACAAAGTCCGTTGGGCGCAGTGCGTAGACCGTTAAGGAGCAGGAACAGCCGGGAAGAGCAGGCCAGGGACCGGTTCCACGTAGGACTGGTCTGGGAGACTTCATTTATGGAGGATCCTGTGGGAAGACCAGTCAGTTGGTTACCATGCAGCACAACAAAGGATAACTTTTAGGGATCGACCTTATCCCAAATTTGCGGATTGTGCATGAATCTCGCGGGCCCAATGACTTGATAAATCAATGAGTTATTAATTGAACAAAGCATAAAAACTCCAGAATCGGTTAACGTTCCGTAATTTGCTAGTTTGTTGATGTCTGGACGACTTTGCGCCAGTCGCTGTTCTTTTGCTAGTCACATTTTGACATAGAGGTGCCGGAGTATAAAATTGGTAAGGAGAATAAAATCTTTTGGACCCGCCCGGGACCAGAAAAGGGCCTCATTTCCAACACTGTACAGCACGTACACTGGAAGGTTCCGTTCCACCGTCCGGCCACACAACCGGTACGAGCACTGGAGGCAGTGACCGGGGGCGACACTCGACCAGCCACTCCCTCCCGCACATACAGCGCAGATTGAAAACTACGCAGCAATATCCCCAGTGAAACACTTCTCGCACGGCATCCACCCTCCGTGACAGCCAGTCACCCCAACTGCGCAGCTTGGTGGGCCCGGGGTGAGACGTTGCAACCGCGAGTTACAAAACTACAGTCAACCTCGAAAAGTTTCCCACATCGGTAAGATTCAGACAAAGTCAATAACTATGCAGCCCTGTTCTCATACTGAGGATAGTTAAGGAAACTGCTTCAACGGGAGTCATGATCAGTGTTCATCGCAACAGACCCGGAGTTTCCCTAATGTTCCTATGGAACGTAGTAATGACTGACTGACCAGCCGCTACGCTACCGCAGACCGCACCGCTTCGGTAGCGGTGTTATGCATGCCAGCGCTGCTCCGTGGCCCTCTGCGAACGACATCGTCCCTACCGCGCAGTACGGGCATAGAGCTGTCATTAGTCAGCTGACAGGTGACCGCAACCATGCCAGCGCAGCGTGACAGCGAGGCCATCAAACTGACAGAAAAATGCAATCGATATTGGAATAGAGCTGTCTACTGACAGCGATCTTCGCAGTTATGTGCGAGTATGATCCAGTCAAGGAATCGTGTGGTCACAGTTGAACAAAACGTGTCCACTGAATCGTGCCAGTCACTGTGTGCACCAGCTGCGTGCACTGTGCACACTGTACGCCCTTCCGTGCACGTCGCACGTGCACAGTGCAGCAGCGGGCGGTGCCGGGTGGGTGGGCTCTCAGGGGCATGGAAATGACCTCCAGAGTCCCGAGAGTTACGTCGTAGAAGAAATGAGTCAAGTTGAGTCGAGACGCTTCGTGCTGCGCCAGACTGGAAAACCACTGTCACACCTGATATGCCACCTTCTGTGACGCACCGAGACTAGCGTTTGCTAAATGCGAAGGAGGCGCGACGAGAACCTTCTTCCATCGCATTCAATCAGATTAATAAGATAAGAACGGTCTAACGAGTTGGACAACATAATCTTGCAAAACATCCGCGTACGGCTTGCAGTGCCTGTGGAAAGGCTCGTTTATTTCTCGTGGCCGCATGTTTTGGCGGATCAGTGGGTCCCTGACGTGGTCCAGCGTATCATCAATCATCTTCGTTTACAAATCAGTTGACGTCAATGCTGCCGGCAAATGGCAGGCAGCCATGCGGCCATGCCGGTACGTTGGGAACGCTGCTTCGATCACTGATACCACGGCACGTTTTTAGGGAGACATGCTGACGGCTCGCAGCCGCCAACCCTGCATGGTTTGTGATGCCCGCTGCAAATTATGGAGATACGTTACTCGCGCCACTTAGTTTTAGAAGAAAATGTTCAGGTTTCAAATAAACAAAAACAGGGGTTTGCATGTAGATGCCGGCTAAACTAAACTGACACACTTTCTCATAACATTATCAGCTGTATACCTAAACTAAGATTGCTCGCTTGAAAAGTAAGGATTGAATTTTTGGTGCTCCAAATATAAACGGTAGTTCTGAGGAGCATTGAGCTTGTTTGTGCTTCACACAATGGCCAAATAGCCACAGTTCTAAGAAAGCGTTTAGACAAACAATGGCAATATGGTACCGGAGTACCGAGGGCGCATGGGCAGCTTTGCCCCGCCGCGCCTGGACCACATGGCAACTACCCGGTTCACTCCCGAACAAATAAGCTGTGTGATGAGCGATCGAACAACGTTTTAGTAGGTCAAAGCCGACGATAGACTCAACAACAACAAACTGCCGGAGGGCAGAGCCGATAAACGTGATATTATACCATAATTTTGAAGGGATTGCGTGCGGCTCACATTTCCTTTGTCCCGATGGGGACAGATACAGGTATCGACATCCATCTGTTCGCGTGGGGAGGGATCAAACTAGCCGTAATTCTGAGATCCTGGAAATGTACACGTCTGTGGTTTGGACGATTTTTTATATAATCTTGTAAGGGCGTTGAGCATCCTGCCCCCATCTTTTTCTGTTTGTGTTATCGGTCTGAGGGCGGGCCATACAATACCAACGCCCCAAAATGGCCGCTTCCACAACGAGCCTCCACTAAAACCCCAGTCGCCCTGGCACGTCAGGGACCTCATTCTCCGCCAGGCCCACAAAAAGTGTCCGCCGGACGCTCCCTCCCTCTCTCCCATTCTCCGCTCTGGCTCCAGAGGCGGCACGTGTCCCGGGATCGGGCCTCCATCCGGCCAAGAGGGTCTGAGCTGATCGGTGACCCTGCTCACAGCGGGGCGCCCGCAGCCGAGAGGTGACCAGAGGACCACATTACCGTCCAGTCACCACCCCCGTCGGGCGGAGACGGCTCACGGTTAGGGGTGTATCTATCCTGATCCGGAGGGGACGGCCGACGATTGGGGGTGGGTCTGTCCTTAGTGACTCCCCGTCCTGACCGGCCTGGTGCCGCCCCTGCCGGCGGGGCAGACACCCGACCGCTCCGCTCTGATCACCGACCAGCCAGACGACGTCCGGACATTGACCAGAAGCGGTCACCGGTCGTGACACCGTCAGCTTTTTGGACACTTTTTGGGACAGCTTGATCCGGACCAGCCGCCAACAACCGACTGGAAAAGGCTGAGGCCCACCAGACAAAAACCGTTTACAGAAAGATAATGTCATAAAGAGATCAAATCTTTTACATATTTGAAGAGAGAACATTTAAAATTGATAGTGAAGCATTATAATCAACAAACTTGTTCACGTATAATCTAAGATAAGATAGTTGTCCGACAGGATGTCAAGATGGTTGCATGATCGCTATACCATTTCGTCACATTGTTTATAACCCACACACGGGTAGAACGAAAAATGCATCATTACATCACTTGCACAGAATCCAAATGGGTCAGCGACGCTTTAGGCTTCTGACCACCCTGCCAGCACGCAATCACTGACAAAGTCCGTGTTTACGTAACCGGGCGGTCGAACTCCGACCATGAATCGCCTCGTGCGTCCTCCATCTTACCATCCCCATCAGTAGCCCGGCGCCGATCCGAGATCCTCTCAGGACGTCTGAAGCCGTCCCCAATGACCTCACGGGCCATGTGACGCTGCTGAGTGACAGAACACCGTCCCCGGTCCCACACTGCACAGCGCCGCGCCGCCGACCAGCTTTCTATCCCATTCACCGGGCCGGGGTGCCTGATGAAATCATGGGCCATGGCCAGCCCCGCCCGCCGTGTTGTCGGCGGTCCCAGACGCCGCAGAAGACAGACCAGACAGCTGGCCGACGGGGACACAGTGCACGTGTTCCGCAACACGCTACAACCGTGGGGGACTCTGAGGGATCACTACAAACAGGAGCAGTTCCGTGCCAAGCGCGGCAGCCACCGACCGCGACAACTTATCGTGTCTGACCGGCCAAGCGGGCCAACAGTAAACAACACGACTACCGAAACACAGCGACACGACACGAAAGCTCTGCCGTTCCGTGAAGTCCTCCCAAACAGTATGTCATTTGGGGACTGTGAGGAGCACGTGGGTTAGTGCAGCAGGAATGACAGGACACGGCAGCAAAAGACGGACACATCTGTCAGCCCTGTGCCAGCCGGCCACGTGGGAGACAAGCGACAGACGATCGATATTTTCAGGCAGCGGCGCCGGGGAGCTTAGACACGACTGCCAGGGACGCAGGTCTGCCAGCATAGGCGGCGGAACGATTTGAGACAAGGGGGGGCACCATGGCTCAAGGAGCCAAACCTAGGGTACCCTCAAATCCTGTTTTCTCATCGGATTTAGGCCACTTATTTTTCGTCACAGCCCTGACACGATTATTTTTTTTAATTTTATTTTTTACTAAACGAAAATGGCAGTTCACCCCCGTATGCAGGGGTGTAATTTTATATCTCTTTGTGGGGGCATATGCACCCACAATCCTGAATTATGTATGCCCACACAATGATGAAAATGCACCCACAAGTCTTTTACAAGGCTGCAAGCGTCCTTTCGAGAGTACGGTGCCCTTCGCATGCTCTAACGGCGTCCTCCTGACCGTCTCGCGTTCATGGATAATATAGCGTTTTTAATCACTCGGCGCCCTTCTGGGAGAATGGCGCACTTTTGACAGCACCGCGCCATTCTCATGGTCTAACGGCGCCCTCCTGACCGTCTCGCGTCCTTAGGTCTCTGTTCACCGTGCATCCCTCGACTGTTCGGCGCCCTTCTGGCCTCTCAGCGCCCCTGAACCACATATAGCGTTTTCAATCACTCGGCACCCTTTTACGAGAATGGCGCCCTTTTCATGATCTCAATGCGCCCTCGTAACCATCTGGCGTCCCCACGTCCCCACAAACGTAGCACTACTGACTGTGCGGCGCCCTTCTGGCCTCTTAGCGCCCCTGGACCACATAGCGTTTCCAATCACTCGGCGCCCTCCCAAGAGAATGGCGCCCTTTT
Organism: Amphibalanus amphitrite; assembly: GCF_019059575.1. NCBI lineage: Eukaryota > Metazoa > Arthropoda > Thecostraca > Balanomorpha > Balanidae > Amphibalanus > Amphibalanus amphitrite. The sequence goes on from NW_024881688.1 coordinate 788,471, forward strand.
CATCGTCTCACGGCGCCCTCGTAAGTCGTAACCGTCTGGTGCCTCCACATTTGGTGCCCCTCCTACTGGATGGCGCCCTCTACAGCTTTTTACGTCCTTCCGGTCAGTTTCCACTTTTAAGCGTGTACCTATTTGCTTAGTCAGACACGTCACTTGAAGCGCCATTCAGCTAGCAATGTTATCAAATTCGGTGTTAATTTAGGCTCCCACATAAAGAATATCTATCGCGCCCCAAAACGGCCTGGCGCCGGGCGCCCCTACAGCTGGGCACCCACAATCATTTTAGGAAAATTACACCCCTGCCCGTATGTGTGGTTAACTTTAAGCTGATCCCCAAGTACCTATGTGTTTGTCTCTTCCTTATTCTCGTTTGATAAATTCCATTAATCCTACATGTAACAAATTACCAAGAAGCCATCGCATGGTACTAATCAGTGGCGAATCCCAGGGTGGAGGTCACATGGGTCATGACTTAGGGCCTGGGGTCACCACATGCCTGCCAGGAGCACCACAGGCCTGACAGCCGAAAGGGGCACCACAGGCCCGCCAGGAGTACCATAGGCCTAGCAGGGGCACCACAGGCCTGTCAGGAGCACCATCGGCCTAGCAAAAGCACTACAGGTCTTCCAGGGGCACCACAGACCTGCCAGGGGCACCAGAGGCCTGCCAGGGGCACTATTGGATTCGCAGGGGAACCACCGGCCTCGCAAGGGCACCATGGGCCTGTCAAGGGCACCACAAGCCTGTCGTTGGCAATTTAGGATTGTCAGAGGCACCACAAACCTGTCAAGGGCACCTGCGTTCTAACAGGGGCACCACAAACCTGCCAAGGCCCAGGGACACCACAGGCTTAGCAAGGACACCACAGGCCTGTCAGGGCCCATGGGCACCTCAGTCATGTCAGGGCCCACCGTAGGCTTGTCAGGGGGCAGGGTAGGTAGGTACCACAGTCTTTCCAGGGGCATCAGCGGCCTAGCAGGTGCAGGGGCACCAGTCATCACATGACTAACCAAAAATAAAGAAAATAAAAAAAAACTGAAAACCCAGCCAGCAATTCGGTTGGGGTGGGGAAAGTGCGGGGACAGTGTTGGGGAAAGCTTGGGGAGAACGTACAATTCCCCTATCGGATCGGGGAATGGTCCGTGTTCCCCATCTCTTCCCCGACTGTATCGGTAATATGTTCAAAAGACATGGGGAAATCACACCGATCCCCGTACGGGGAAAGAGCAGCATTCCCCAATCAAACCCCACTGTTGGGGTTCGGTCGGGTAAAAGATCAGATTCCCCGTACGGGGAAGGGTGCGTTATCCCCGACCCATTTTCAAGAACAGTTTGATTGGGGAAAAGTAGGGGAACTGTTGAAATTCCCCGCTCGGGATTTTACACTTAATCCCCAGACGAATCCCAACCGCCAGTAGGACGTCTTGAGATCGACTTCCAGCATGTAATATAACAAGTATTCAATAAAGAAAAATTGAACCTTGGGAATGCTAAAAGCAGTCTTAGGAGCAGTTCTAAGAGCTATAGGCTCATGCATCGATTGAAGGGAAATATAATAAATAAAAAATATAACGATATAACGATTTTTTTATAATTGTTTACATAACAGGTGATCTGGCGAATGCATCAAACAGTGACCAAATTTGCACCAAATCTCTTTTGCATATCTTCATATCATATGCCTATTTATTTCAGTGTTTTAATCTAAAATGATGTCTGATAATTTTATCAAATCGGCACCGTATCTGGACCAAATGTCTACCAATTGTGTACCAGTTACCTATCATGAAAACGGTTATTCGCAGACATTTGATTGTAGACATTGGATCTATGTAATTTTCGACCTAAAAGAGAGGAAAAGCCGTCTTGGTTTACGGGGCCTGCTAAGCCGTGTGGATGAGGACACGCATACGCCATTACTTTGAACGAGCGTTGGTGCCCTTATTTCATGAGGTAAAAACAACTTTGACAACTTTCAGGATCTATGTTTCTTCTTGTACTGCTGTGGCATAAACATTACGTTTTCTTTCTTCTGTCATCACTCATCGCATTGAAATTGCAAAAGCATCAAAATTTCAACAATACACTGCTTACGACTTAGAAGTGTCGCCTCAACGCAGCGAGGGGAGGGGAGGGAGGGGTAGCAACGGCCGGCCGCCGTCGGTTCCGTCCGCACATCTGGTTGAGGGGCCGGGGCGTCTCCTGTCGCCATCTGTCATCGTGAATGGGGCCGTGCCGACGCGTCAGACGGGATGAACGGGGGAAGTCGGTCCAGAGTCACTGCGCCGCGCGGTTGTGTGAGCAAGCCGTGGGCTAGGTACCGCTCCAGGTCAGACAATGGTTGGCACTGAAGAGTGCGGCGACACTACAGAGCTGTGAACGAAGACGGTGAACGGCGAGATGTGGTGACCGCTTGACTGACCTGTGCCCAAAGTCGTGATCTACCGCTGGGGTCAGTGCGTGAGAAGCTGGACTCGGCACCAACGGAGGACGCAGCTCGACGAGGAAGATATGCTGTGTTGGTAATGAACTAAAGCACTTAATTGTAACGAATCCATGATAGATATAAAATGACGATGATACTAACTCAAATTTATTGTAAAAGACAAAGCTTCCGATACACACAATATCTTGATCACTGTCTAGGGTATGCAGAATATGACGTAAAAATGACAGAGGTCATCAACCTCCGTCTGAGATTATCCTTAAATTGCCCGGACAATATAATGTCATCAGCCTAATCCTTTATCTGGTTCTGTTCTAGAGGGACGTCTGCCGGTTACGACCGGAAGGCTTCCGACGGGACTTGGCAGAACCCACAACAGCAGTATGAACCCGGCGTGGAGTTAATGCGTAATTGCTCGCATGAGCAACCGAAGGGCGACTTCCAGGCGAAGCTGGTTAGCAGTTTATGGGGGTGGGGGTTAGCTTAGAGCTGTTGAACAACCTGTCCTTCACCCAAGTCTAAAGGCTGAGACACACTCTTTCTACAGCCAGAAAATCTCATGCGAGAGCCCATTAATTAAATACATGAAATCACGATCGCTTACAGGGATGTGCGAACGATTGACGCGATTGTAATAAATACATGTATTTGAATAGGCTTTCGCATTCCATTTTTTTTTTTGTCTTCGGAAAGAGCCTGTTTCAGCAGCTCTACTAGACAGCTCTGTTTGTGAAAGGGACTTCATTGCTATCTTGATAAACTAGCAACCGATTTTAATTGTCAAACGGCGTTCATTTATCTGTCAAGTGCTTTCGCGAGGAACTTCGTAAGGCGTAATATAGACGTAAAACATTTATTACCTAATGACTTTCCTGGAATGAGAAATGTTTAGAAGTACAAAATTAATAACTGAATTTTTTCCCCTGTTTTAATTAACTATTCAAAGTATATCACATTCATTTTTTAAGCACTTTTCGTGGAAAAAAAGTTATAAATAAGTGTAATTTCATAAAATGGCATTCAACATGTTTCAGCGTAAGCTGAAATTTCCATAAAAGGACATTTCATGTAGTAGCTAGCTGTAAAACCTGATTGATATACCTACAAGTGCACATATTTTTGTTTTTGTCCACAGCCGCAGAATTCCTGGAGATACGCTGGGACATGGATCATAGCAAGGTGGCTCTCAGCGGCAGCTGACCGCTGAGCTGTGTCTGAAACAGCCAGAAGGAAGACTCGAGTTGTGGATCCAGGGCACTACTGAACGGAAGGCCGGACCAGCTGTAGGGAGACTACAGAAAAGCCGTCGTTCTCAATCTGCTGAACAGACTCCTACTGCAGAGGATCAACTGGGGTTCGACGTGTTAGAACTGGGGTTAGACCGGTTACCAGTGCTCGTGTTCGTCACCTGTTGTTTGTCACTGCTGCGCTGCCGCTGTAATGTTTGCCACCTGCTAAGCGTTCACAATGTGTCTTAAGTGAATAATAACTTTTTTAGCGTTTGTCTTGATTTGTAACGAGTATATCAAATATCAATTATCAAGCATGTTAACCTTTCATCAAATGAAGGACTCCACATAAAAATAGTATAGGCTGTGGTGGTACAGACACCTACCATGCTTGGCCGACTGTTGTGTATTGATCTAGTCGTTGAAGCATCCTGAAAGTCTGGAAATAAACAGGCATGGCCAAATGGATTGGTTCTAATTATTTTCATGTGTGGTTTTATCGTTTCCCTATTGCGGGGAAACAAGTGGACAATTTTGTTTGTATGTAAACAAGTATGTTTACAGACAAAATAAATAGTCATTGTCAATTTTAATGGGACCCGATTTGTTTCCCAGTGCGGTTTTTTACTGGCTTCTCCGTACGGGGAAAAAAGCAGACAAGGAGGTAGGGCCATTGCCAAGTCGGGGAACGGCCGGGGCTCGCGCGGGGAAAAGGTCTGGGAACGTTAGGGGAAAATCACGGTTTCCCCGATCGGGGAAGGTCTCCAGTAAGTATAAACCCGTATAGCCGGGTGGGGGAATGTGCGGGGCTCGCACAGGATCTTCTTGGGGAAAATGTTCGATAACCCCGTACGGGGAACCGACCTTAACAACGGGTTTTAACCATAGTCGGCGCGGGGGTAGCCTGGGGGACGTTTGGGGAACGCTTGGGTAGTTATACCGTTTCCCCGTACGAATCCCGCACAAAGGTCCCCGCACAAAGTGTCTCAAATCCCAAGCGAACGCTCCGTTTTCCCCAAGAGAACGGTTGGGGTTTCCCCGAGCCTGCCCCAAGCTCGCCATAGGCCTTCCCCGTACGGGGAAAGCTCCGATTTGCTGGCTGGGAATAGGGCACCACCAAAATTAAGTGGCCGAAATCCGTTGAGGTTTTAATTTTGGGCATAGGTAGGGGCACCACTTCGATTCATGGCCCTCCCCTTGGAGTTTTCCCCGAATCTGCCCCTAGTACTAATAGGTACATCAAATTTAAGGGGGGGCACCTTGCTATTGGTGCCCCCTTGCAGAATTCAAGGGGGGGCACGGTGCCCCGGTGCCCCCCCCCGTTCCGCCGCCTATGTCTGCCAGCGCTGCTGTGAGCAAAGACAACGGCATGACAGCGTTGCAATGATTGTCACGATGCCAGCAATGCCGGCAATGCTCCGCTCCGCCGGAAACGATGAGAGGTGGGAAGGAGAATCCAGCGCTGCATAAATTAAACAGTCATCAGGTTTCGCGCTGTCTGGCTTTGTCCTGGGCCTGGCTGCAGAAAGGATCAGCAGCAGCTGCCGGTGCATGGACTGCCAAAAATGTCCACCATCCTGCTTCGCTCAGTTTGGAGCGCTGCAAACCAACCAGGTGCCAACGCAAACAATGGCATTTTCTTAGTCTCTTTGTATGTACGCCTTTGTTGGAGCGCACACATGCGCCGAGGACAGGGTCGGACGTGGTCGAAATCGAGAGACACGGCCCACTCGTTTCTGTCGCACGAGCGAGAACGGGTCACAGAACGGGCGAGGGACGATGGCTCTACCCATACAGCCGGACTCTCAGACCCGCCCCGCCCCAGCTGGTGATAGCGAGTGCTCGCTGGCAGGACAGGGCGGTGACGCTCATTATCCCGTCGCAGCTGTGGGAGCGGACGGGTGTAGCACGGATGGGAGTGGCTCTAGTTCACAGGGCGGTTACAGCACCCGTCCACGACTGAGGCGCACCAAATAAGTCTCCAGAGCTGCCACCGCGGGCGCTCGCTCCACAAGGGAAGAGTTGCATCATGGACCACATCAGCCCTGTCCAGGCTAATGGATATTCATGGGGTTCGTGCCGAGACAGTTAAGTTCATAAACCAATTGAAATTGCTGGTTAGCGAGGCCATCTCAGCCATAAATCTTGTTTTGTTTTTGAGGGACTCGGGGTCATGTTTAGCAGCTTTGACCTCCAAATTTAGAGAGTTTGAATAATGGAGTTGAACCACCTAGTTAGCATGCTCAGATGTGATTACAAGTACGAGGTCACAAACTTTAACTGGAACAGTGGAACACCGAACATGAGCGGACAAATATTACACAGGATTGCCGAAAAATAAATATTTCCTCAAACATAAATATTTTTCCCTGGCCGCCGGTTCTGCTCTCTGTCACAGGAGATCAAAGACAACAAAAACAGGAGAGACTGCGTCGGTCCGGCCGGCGCCCTACACCCAAACACCCTTCACCGTCCGGCCCCGGGCCGCTCGCCGGTCAACGCCCCCGCAGCGACACAAACAACTTCTCTCCAGACGGCCAGTCCCGTCTCTGTCCTGAGCAGGAGAGGCTATCGTTCAGCGGCCGTCGTCCAATGTACTCGTAGGGGAGAGTGGGGTAAGATGCCCAGGGTGGGAAAGACGCCCCACCCCCTCTAGCGACGAAACAAAGAATCGGACCTGGAAATTAATGTTCTTAGCGTAAAGCGGAAGCCTGCCTTGTTAACGGCACAAAAAATTGCGAAGCTCAGTTGGGCAACGGCTGGCTGATGACTGCATGTTTTTTATTTGCTGCTTTCAAAAAATATTTTGGTGTCAGAACATTGTAAATATCAAAGAAGGTAAATAATTTTTGCGTCCCTTGCTATAGTCGTGATACATTAGCATGCGTGTACTGTGTCCCAAAGAGTTTGTTTCATGGTGTAGTTTTATGGCTAACAAATTGTACTGATTTAATGTTACTTCGGTACCTTGGGGTAAGATGCCCCCTGTCCTGATGGGGAAAGACGCCCCCCTAAATCCGTAGGCTGTCCTTCAAACAGCCCGTCAAATCATTTATTACATACTTGTGATGTAGACAAAAGCCGATCCAGTGGCGGATCCAGGGGAGGGCAAAATGGGCATTTGCCCTCCCCAAAGCCAAATCGTGTGGGCAAGACTATCTTTTTGCCCCTCCCAAAGCATGTAGCGATGAGCAAATCTAATACGGCGTCGATGCCTACAGGGTGTTGCAGCTAAATTGGGAATTTTTCCCGCTTACACTTAAAGTGGCATAACTCAGTAGAATGAAGAGACAGAGCTTTCAAACTTTGAACGTGTATTGACGCACATGTTCTCTACCCTCTCACTCAATGTGGCCACCATGAGCCTCCTTCACCATCTCCAGGCGGCGTCGGAACGCGCCGCACGCGCGCTGAGCCTCCATAGGATCGATGCTGCTGGCTGCCTTCTTGATGGACTTCTTGAGGCTCGAGATGCTGTCATGGGCACGTGCGTTGGACCTCTCCTCAATCGCGCTCCACATCCAAAAGTCGCACGGATTTAGGTCGGGTGAGTTTGGAGGCCACGTATCCTTTGGGACATACAGAGGGATCTTCCGACTAAGGAAATCCTGCACCCTCCGGGAAGCATGAGCTGGAGCCGAGTCCTGTACAAGTGTGACTTTCTTCAGGTCGTAGTACTTCGCCATCCAGGGCAAAAGCACTTCTTCTAGGATGGCCAGATACTCCTCTGCGCCGATTCTTTCTCCAGCAGGTATGAAGTGAGGGGGCATGACGCGACCGTCGCTCGCGACGGCTCCGAACACCATCACAGAGGCTGGATTTTTGCTTATCATCACTGGTGGAACATCACCGGGGTTCGAGGCGATGACTCTTGAGTTCCGGCGGTTGGCAACTTCGTCTACCACAAACTTCTTTTCGTCCACAAAGACTCTCACGTCTCCTCCATGGTTCTTGAGCTGGTTCAGAACCATCGGGACCCTCTCCTTCCGTAACGCTTTTAGACGCTCCGTCAGAAGGTTCTGCCGTTTCCTACTATACGACCTCATCCCGAGGTTCTCCTTGACAGCCCTGCTAATGGTGCTTTTGCTCACCCTTCGGTCTCGCGCTAGCTTACGCATTGAGACACCTGGTTTGGCCTCAATAGACCTTTTCAAGCCCGCGAGAAACCGAGGATTCCGTTTGCGGTCACTTCGCGGCGCATGGGGACGTCTACTGACATCTCCTCCACCGTCCATAGTAGCGACAGTGCGATATACCGTAGACTTCGGGTATCCTGTTGCGATAACGATCTCTTTCGCGCTTTGTCCAGCGCGAACTAATTCAGCAACTGTACATCTACGCTGTTCCTCCATGACTGTTATCGGTTTTCGTGCATCAAAAATATTAGCACGTGAAAGAGCATTGTTGAAATAGTATCATGTCAAATTTTCAGCCATATCCTCCAAATAACAAAATTGTGATTAGGTTACGAACTTTGTCCCAATTTAGCTGCAACACCCGGTATATGGACGAAAAGCAGGGCTTCTTTCCGTGACGGCCATTCCGAAGGAAGGAGCTGACCACTGGCTGCTGATATTTTGGGTCGATATGCTGATATTAGATTGAACCCCCTGAACTGAATGCATGCATAAGCATATGCAGTGTGGCCAATGGCCATGGTGTGAGGTAACACGGGGCAAGATACCCAGTCGGGTAAGACGCCCACCACCCTATATTCGAAATTACCTAAGCAATCCACAGTTTTGTCATTTGTTGGGAGCCTCATTGCTGTGGAGCGTTCCGCGTAAAAAACGGCGACATGCCTAGCCGCCATTTTAAACCTATTTTTTGCATATGTTCTGAACATGTCAGACCAAGGTCTCTCAAGGTCACGAAGTCACTAAGCTGTACCTCAAGTGACATAACCTAAAAACAGTTCCAATGCTTGCCATAGCTAAACCGAGTGACGGATCGCTTTGAAACGTTCAGCAGTTAATAAGGGTAACAGTAGGTACCTATGTACAAAATGTTAGTCACATGATTTTTATATCAATGACCTAGGGCTAGGTCATTTTTGCGACCTTTCCACTATAAGTCAATAAGAGAAAATTGAAAGGCACCTTTTTTGGACAAACCTCCTGTCCGGTAGCTCAGTTGGTAAAGCAATGGACTCCCGGTAGTGAGAGCCCGGGTTTAAGTCGCTCCGGCGCTCGATATTTGAGACTCCTGACGGGGATGGTCTGAGGTTGGTGGGAGCAGCCGCAGCCAGTCAAAGTCAGGAGTGGTACAGGCCGTGTCCGGCTTTGAAGGGCACGTTAAACATTGGCATCGTTAAACGTTAAACTAAATTCTCCTGTCGCCCGGAATTACGCGATCGGACGGTAGAGGTCGGGCTCTACGCAACAAGCTCTGCTTAGCGTAGGCTCCGGCTCCCGTCAATCCGCCCTTTCTAACATTCGTGCTAAATTTATAAGAAACGTCACTCTTAACAATACCGAGTTACAACCTAAACAGCACACAGTGAACCGGAAAATAGCACCCGTGACCCCTCCTTATGTCCCTGAGATCATCTCAGGTCACGAAAGATATGCAATAGTTTGCAGCAATTCGCTAATAACTTCTGCTGGAGGCATTCTAGAGCAATAGAAACACATTAGATTTGTTCAGCTTTACGATACGGATCGACTGATATGCAACACGGCCTTTTCCGGTCAGGTCATGTCTTGACCAAATGTCAAAGTTGTAAGTTCACTTTCTAAGATCAAATTATAACTCATTCGACGCGTCTTCGCGAGAGGAACACGATGCCGGTAAAAGTAAGATTGCACAAGGTTTGATTCAAAAGTTATCGCAGAAAATCCGTTCGCGTAAAAATAGTTACGAGCGAGCGAGCGCAGCGAGCGAAGTGAGTCTTTTCAATATAACGGAAAAATCTCAGTATGAGCGGCCCGGCCCGGCCCGGCCCGGCCTGTAACGCTTTTGAGAGGCTTATATCTCAGCAACCGCTGGACCGATTGGCCTGCGGTCTTTTTTGCTGGGTAGCCCCATCCCTTCTACCCCGTAATTGACTACTTTTGATACATCTCAGTGACCGTCGTGGCACGTGCCACGTGAAAAGTCAAGGGTGTTCAAGCTGTTTTGCAAAAGTAGTGATTTTGATAGGCTCATATCTCAGCAGCCGCTTGGACGATTGACTTGCGGTAATTTTTATAGGGCAGCTGCATCCTTTCTACCAAAAATAGGATACTCTCGATGCATGTGGGTCACCCCCAGTGCACGTGCAAAATACAACAATAAGAGGTGTCAAATTTGTTCCCATTTTAATAACTCGGTAATTACTGGGGCGATTTCGCTGAAACTTGGCATACAGGTAGGCACCCACCAGGCAATGCATTCCCATGTGTTGCGGTTAAGGTGCTACTGCACGTGCGCACGTGCAGGGGGCGTTTCCAGATCTCGAGAACGGCTGGGCCGATTGCGCTCAAAATTGGTACACGGTTGGAGACCGGTTAGTAGGGTGCCGTGCAAAAGTCAGTTTGGACCCCGTTTGCACGTGCGCACGTGCAGAATGCCGCTTCCAGATCTCAGGAACGGCTGGGCCGATTGCGTTCAAATTTGGTACACCGCTAGCGACCGGTTAGAAGGGTGCTTTGCGCAAGCCCGTTGGAAGTACCCTCTCGCCCTTCCGCACGTGCAGGGCTCACTATCTCGCTCGCTCGTTCTTCGCCCAAAAGGCGTTATACTGGTATATATTATGGCAGTTTCCCCTGGAGGCTAAACCGTTGATCTTAGGTCCAATCTGAGCGAATTATCCAGAAAGAGCAGTAACAGTGCTATCAAATTAGCTTTTCTGGGGCGCTCTAGCTCTATTCGTTTCCGAGTTATGCGCCAGTTCTTCAAAAATTGTCGAAACTGGACCTAAATATTATCGGGATTTGGCCTTTGATGGGCTCTGGTGATCTGACATCTGACCTGACCTTAAAAGTGACTGGGGTAATTTGGTCATTATGTTTGACACTCTTTCAAACGCCGCCTACCGCGTGTTGCTACGTGGCCCAGTAGCCGAGTTAGAAGGGATATGGGTGTTCAAACATCCCCCAGGGGCATGAAAATCCAGGAGCCCCAGCGCGGCTGGGCACGGGCTAACATAAGACATTTTACACCACCTTACGGTAAGATGGTGTAACTGGCGTTGTGAAGTAACTTGGTCACTGGCGCGGTGGTGGGTCGGGGTCGCCAATGGTCGGCTAAACTTTTGCCCTCCCCAAACGGATCGGCTGGATCCGCCCCTGAGCCGATCTGGGACTATTGAGAGTCCAGTACGGTCGGGTGCTCCCCATGCCGGTCTCTCGGCCCACATAGCGACTTTTTGGGCGGCATCTGACTCTGAGAGCCCTCACGACGGCCTCTGTGGGCCCAATTATTGGCTCCAGGGCCCATCACGACATCCTTTGAGTGCTCCCACGTTGGCCCCACGGGCCGCACTGGCATCGGAGGTCCCCACGATGGGCTCGAGGGCCCTCAAGCATCATGAAGACCTATAAGAGCCCCACAGTGGTCTCCGAACGCCACCACGGAGGCTTGTTTGGCCGCGCTGGACTATGATGGCCCTAACGATGACCTCTGAAGCCCCTTATGACTACTTTTGAGGGCCCTTATGATGACGTTTGGTGTCTACTGCAGGCTCGAAGGGACTACTGATTCGTTCAGGCGATTCACGTGCCCATTTATGTCACTTATAGTGCAGGGGGCATCTTTCCCAACGTCAGGGGGCGTCTTTCCCACCCTGTGGGGTAAGATGCCCCCTTTCACTTCTTCAGGAAAATGCAAAAAAAGTAATAATATTTCAGGCACGAAAGTGTGATATTTTTGGAGAAAAATGATGTCGGCTTCCGTTGAAACTCCAAGTTTTTGCTTTCCCATCGTCATTTTCGAATAATATATGACATAGTAAACCCCTGGGCATCTTTCCCCACTCTCCCCTATTGTCATTGCTCCGATGGGACTGGATAGAACTGCATCCGGAATATCGACAGGAGAGAAGGAAATAACCATGGACCGTACCAGCTCTAGCCGCCACTGGCCCTTGCCTTCAACTGGCGTACAATGTTCGGCATTGCTCGAAATCACGATACTGTGATAGCATCGGTGGGTTCAGGGCGGGTAACAAGAGGCTTCAAAGGGATGACGTATGGGTAATCGAGGAGCAACACGGCTAAGTCCGGCACCAGTTTACGGCTAAAACAGCGCCAGGGAGTTATAAAGTCAACAAGCTTGTATGCTGTATATGGTAAACTAAACTTGTTACCAGAAGCAGGCACGCCAACCGAGCATGCATGCACCAGGAAGTATGTGCACCGAATGTATGTCAGTTTGGCCGATAGATATACGGCAGATCAGGCCCGTGTCACTCGCTCTGAATAGTTCAGTCTGAAGGTCAAAATCTGTCACCAGCGCAGTGTCATGCCTATCTGAACGCCAGCTAGAAATATTCATGATGACCTCAACGGCACTACCGGCAGGTATTGTATTCACCAGCGAACCGTTTCGGTTGTAGTGTCTCATATCAAGAGTCCAAAGTTGAGGGTCGAGGCAAAACAGGGGAGTGTTGTTGCCAAGTGAATCAGAGGCCTCGTGAAATTGGCATTTACATCCACTAAGTAGCTGGGGTGTAAGAGGGATATGTCGATTGCCCAATTGATACCTATATCTGCTGTTGGTGTATCATTTCATTACAATGTGCTAGCTATGCCAGAGCCGCGTCTGTACAACTGGCGGCGAGAACCCACCTTGTAGAAGAAGGCCCAGACGGGCATCTGTTTCTTGTCGGTGGTCTTGTAGGCCGGCTGGTTGATGGCGTGCTGTAGCGCCTTGATGAACTCCTCCTGGGTGATGCTGGAGTGCGGGTCGCTGACCTCGCCCAGCCAGTACTCCCATAGTCTCTGTAAGTAGGGTCAGGTTAGGTCAGGTCAGGTCAGGTCAGGGTGGGTTAGGACGGGACGGGTCGCTGACCTCCCCAGCCAGTAATCCCGCAGCCTCTGTGGGAGGGCACGGTAGATCAGGTCAGGTCAGGTCATGGTGGTTAGAGCAGGGCAAGACGGGACAAGACAGGGCAGGGCAGGGCAGGGCAGGGCAGGGCAGGGCGGGGCAGGGCAGGATAGGGCAGGTTGGCTCAGGTCACAGAAGTGCGACACGGAACAGCGCGGACAGCGAAAAGGACAATTATGGGCCAGGTCAACAACAAAACAATGAGTAGGGCTGCGCTTCAGACCGAGGATAATCTAATGGTATGGGGCAAGACCACAGTAGGCACTCCTTGAATCAAGGGCAAACTTAGAATCCAAACATGTTTCAAACTGTCCGATGCAATAACGCAGGACATATATCAGCGCTGAGTCACTGATTCGATTGACGTATGCTCGCACCAGCAGACCCCACAAACACGCTCCCTGCTGCCGTCAGAGCCGGCCGACATCCCGCTCCAATAAACGTCACACGCCAGGGCCGGGATAAACAACAGTGGACTACAGACGACTGCCGACCGCTGCGCTCTGTCCCAGCGGGCGAGACCTTCGGTGTGCTGTGACAACAAACAACCCGGAGCAGTTCACACATGGTGCGGTCCTATTGCAAACGACACAAGCGTAGTGGGATTCGGTCGAGGTTGACATTGCTGGGGGCAGTAGTGGCATGTCGGTAGCTGTGGTGCTTCGTTCTACAGTGATGGTGGTCATAAAAAGGCAGAAAGAGAAGAGATTGCGGTTTATGTCCCGACGTTCATGGCTCGAGTGCACCAGCTTATGACGATGCATGTACAAATGAAAGCAGCTTCTCCTGACATTTGGACATGATTCTTTCGGAAACTTGAGTACAACTGATATAAAATGATGCATAATATTGACGGAAAACTCAAGGTGAGAGTCCATAATTGAAGCCAGACAGCAAATAACCGATGATAAAGATTCAAACCTCAAGACTTCGTCTGTCATCGGCTGAAAATCGCTGCGAACATTTTCACGGCTCACTATCACCCAGCACTAATACAGCTCAGTCACGAACATTAACAGTCTCGCAGTCACGCGACTCCCATTCAGCCTTGGTCGGAACCATGAGCTCCCGTGATCTAGAGTGGGCTCTATCAGTGCCACGCGGCCACCCTCCCGGACCGGGAGGCGAGGGGGTCCCGGTGCCCCTCCATGCCCCCTCCCGGTGCACCCCTGCCTCGCGGGGTGGGTGGTACCGCGCTCCAAGGTAATTTATGCCCTCCCCTCCGTCCCCATAGCACAACTCATGGCAAGCTGGTGACTGGGAGACCCCGCTCCGCCCACAGTCGTGCCTAGTTGTGACCCAGAGCCCGGTACGGTCGTGAGGCTCCAGAAGGAAGGAAGAAAGAGGAACAGGAAGGCAAGAAGGCTGGACCCGACCGGTGCCGACCTTTTCAAGACTAAAAATCGGAAGTGCTTCCTGATCAGATGTCTTCCGTACTGAGACGAATGGGACGGCTTTTTAACGGACTGCCGTGGACAGCAAATGACTTGCACGGCGAAATGAGGTAACGCGAGTGTCGAGTACTAGGCTGATGACGGTCACGTCGCCACTCCACTACTACCGGAAGCCTCTTGTGGTTCAGTTAGGCGGCCACGGCGCAATTACACACCCGGGCCGGCCTCCACTACCTACTACCGACCAATTATTCCCTGCCGGAATCACCTTAGTTAGACCACAACTCATCATTTGCTCGGTGCCGCCGTGGCTGGTTCCTACGGGTTGCCCTTGGCCTTGTGCTGCCTAAGGCCGATCAGTCGATCGGCCACTTCAACCCAGACATGATGCAACCCACCTGTAAGACCTTGGCAACGCATCGACAATAACAAGCCATAAATCTCAGTCAACCTCTCGCCTCCCCATCCCAGTAGTTCGCTCGCCTGCAGACTTTTTAAAACTCAGCTAACCACTCACCGATACTGCAGAACCTCCCTCAGAACTAGCTAGACCTGGTACCCATCCGCTCAGTCAAACCCTCATCAACCAGCCCATTTCTCCCCCTCCCTTTTCGAGCGTTGTATGAGTATCCGTTCCAGCGACGTGCGAGACTCCACCCCCCCCCCTCCCTGTGTTTTGTCGCCCCGCTCCTTACCCGGAAGTTGAGCATGGTCTCGACCTCCTCCTTCATGCCGATGTCTGTGTTCTGGCAGAGCCGCGTCTGGACGCGCACATAGTCGGTCCAGTCGATCCGGCCGTCTCCGTCCGTGTCGTGCAGCTGGAACAGCGTCACCATCTTACGCTTCCAGAACTCGCTCGAACCCTGCGGAGAGACGGAGGGGGGTCAGAGAGGGCGGCAGAGGGTCAGTCAGGCGGGGTGGCAGGCAAAGAGGATGACGGCTTTGCATTCAGGCGGGGGAGATGAAACCCAGTGGAATGCCGATGGTTGTGAAGTTGAAGGTAGCCGTGCCGACGTGTGTGAAGCCCCGGAGAATTCGAGCTTCTACCGAGAAGGGAAGCCAGTATATGGTTAACAGCTGAGGGTGTCTGCTCAGCAACAGCATCGCTGCCATGCCTACTGCGGATCATGCCTACTCTAAATAGCAGTAAAATAAAGTCCGTGCGCACTACTCTACTGGTCAGGTGCGGTGGCATTCAAATAATCCCAGTCTGTATCGACTTAGCTTTGATCCGTGCATGGCTCTCGAGACTAACCCTTGAGAAAACCTCCGCGTACTCAGGCATAATCCTTTGGTAAACGGAAGTCATGTAACCCACTTGCACGAGTTCAAGTTGTTTGTACAAGTTGTTAACTCTTCGGAGCGATTGTTTGCGTTCAGATGCGAATCTCTCATTCCGAACCCATGCACGATCAGTTTGTCAAGTAGCCACTGCAGCTGCCCGATTGTCACCTACAAGTGTAAATACACGTACGGCAAACAGTTGGGGACCGGCCGGCGGAGGCGCGGTGGCCAGCAGTTGCACACGGCACTGAGACAGCAGCGTGAGCCGGCCCTGTCAACAGAGCGACAAGGAGCGTTCGGTCAGCCGGGACCCAGAGTCGGCCCTGTCAACACAGCGGCAGGATGAGCTCGGTCAGCAGGATAGCACCTTCGCCGGTGTCGGCTCTGGTCAGTGCATCGCTGGGTGTTGACTGAGGGAACAAAAGGACCACAGCCGAGTATCGCAGTAGGCCGGGTGCGTATAAGTCGTAGCGAGCTCAGTGCAGCCTCTACGCTCTGCAGGACAGAATCGGTCCTCTCAAGGCTCCTGCAACGTGCAATGCGCACCGCGCAGTCTTCCCTCCGGACCGAGAATCAATATTGAACGGGCGAAGAACCAAGCGAAGGTGCACTGTCGCAATGCGCTCCGGTTCTGCGTCACTGTGCGTGCGTTGCCCGAGTACTATCGGCATCCTCGCTGCGTTGAATTGAAAATTGTTATAGTCTGATATGAATAAATGTCAGTGAGTGCATTCACTAATCATTTGCCAGGACAATGTAGACGCGATGATGCGATACCATTTAGTGCTAAATCGATAAAGCAAAGGTGGATGAATAATTCAAGCTAAAGAAGCTTAAATTTAAATACCTAAATGAAATTATCAAAGGCCTATACATACAAGAACGGATTCTGAAGTGAGAGACCAATGACTCAGCACAACACACAGAAACGTTACGATTGTAATCAGTGGATTACTGACGAAAGGTGTGCCAAATACAGCAAACATTACCAGGTGGTTCGCAATGCCTATCATTGCATCAGCAAATAAGAACAGAGGATAGAGGCAACAACACATTGCCATCCGTCCAGCTGTTATCCTGATGCAACAACTCGTCCACCGGTGTCCCCGGCGGAGCGTTTTTCACACGTTATCCTCAGATATTCCCCGTTCGCTCTAAGCCCGCGGCTCACCGGGCGAACACAATGCAGTGCATGTGCCATTGAGTCCGGTGTTGCATCATGGGACCGTTGGACTGTAGCGGCGCCGGTACGATTTTCCAAACCGGTGACACACAGAGACTGATGAAACGACCACCAGCAGAGTCATGTTGGGGCGGCCAGGCCTCTGTGTGTGGCGACCACTGGTAAATACATGGAAAGGTCCACCGGTCCGACCACCAGTGGACAGAGCAGCCGTCCCGACTGGGCCAAGGCCCGGCGGCGCCTCCCCGTCTGCTCAGCCGACATGCCGCAAACCGCTAACCCAGTACGGCACAGACTCGGAGCACGATCCACACGCTCTGCAACTTCCCGACCTCAGCTGATGCAATGCGGAGGAAAGTCGCTCGCCGGCAGCGCCCGACCAGCTGCCCTTCCAGGGAAGGGAGCCGGGAGCGTAATACCAGTGCCGCACGAATGTGGAGTGAGTATACCAGCGATACGAAGACGGGGTGATATGATAACTGTCCGAACCGGCGGCAGCGGCGGAAATAAAGCAGAAGGAACACGGCTGGCACGTGTGACCCAGATCCCTTAATTGGATTCTCACCATAAGCGGCGATATCCGTCAGACCTGTCATATAAACGTCTGATGAAGGACAGCTACTGTGTCTTGCAGCACGCTTTGTCTGCAGACGATCGGCTACCGAACGGGTTATCAATAATGATGGTAATCGACTAGGTACAAGGCGGCTCAGAAGTGAAATTCGTTTAACGATCCTATGATTAACGAATTTCTAGGAGTCATTACACTTTACCCAATCATTCACTTCGCCGACCTAGCTAAAAGTAAAAGCGGACCTTTTCGGAAACAACACCGATATCGGACGCTGAACTGACACCTCGATGCGAAGAGCAAACACTCGAGCGAGCGGTCAGTGCTCTATGCACTAAGCAGTATGCAGCACACCAAGCAAAGTCAGCGATCCCGTCAGTCGACTGACGACTCCGTCGGTCAGTTTCTTGCTCCTTCGGTCCGTCAGTTCGCCTCACTCAAAAACTGGCGGCTGAGCCGAGTGAGACAGGTAACAGGCAAGATGAGCGTTCAGTGCACGGGTTCGTTCTGTCGCCGGAGTCTGGTACGCGTTGTGTTATTATAATGTTCACTGGTATTGCAACAGGCCGAGCTGTCTCGAATCATTTCCCGGAGGGGGGAGGGAGGGACGGAGGGCCGGAGAGGGAGAGGGAGAGAGAGAGAGAGAGAGAGAGAGAGAGAGAGAGAGAGAGAGAGAGAGAGAGAGAGAGAGAGAGAGAGAGAGAGAGGAAAGGAGCGGAAAGGAGCGGAAAGGAGGGGAAAAGGGAGCGTGAGAAGGATGGAAAGAGATATAAGGAGAGAGGGAGATGGTGGTAGAGTGAGAGGGTGCTAAAACGAGAAGGTGATAGAACAAGAAGGGAAACTGTTACAGAACAGCAGGATCGTCCAGTGACGGGTCCTAGCCCCTGCCGCTCCGGTGCAAACTGGGTCAGACTAGAAATGCTGTGTGGACATTCTGAGAACCTCAGCCGCCGACCTATGGACCCCGGACACGGCAGACAGCGCGGCACGTCTCAGCGCAGTGACTGTGCCCACGTCCCCCTCCTGACCTCCAGCTGATGTAACCCTTCACGAGGCGGCGTCGTCCGCGGGACGAGGAGACCTTGGTCACGGCGCACGCCACCCGCCGCCGCACACTCGGAGATGACGCAACGCGTGCTGTGCTGCTCCGTGAGCGAACACAGGCCGAGCCTGGTGACCCTCGGCGCTGCTCCCACCCGCTCCACAGCGTCCTTCGACCTCGGGTCACAGCCGACCCCGCAGCTGGTGCCGTACGGACCGGAGTTCACACCAACCGCGGCAGCGACACGTGCCGATCGCCAGGGCGAGGCAGCGTGACCTGTGTTCGGTGTCAGATCTCCGTGAAATGGATATCGGTGGTATGTAGTATTGCAGTATAATAATTATATGCAGCACCCCGTACCCGAAATATGCATGGTGAAATTGAGCACGTTTTCCTGGAATATAGACCGACCATTCACAGGTGAAAAAGTCTCCTGACACCTTCACAGCAGACACAAGAAATGCTGGCTGGCGTTTGCCCGTTGCCATCAATTGCAGAACTGAGTCTCGTCGTGCAAAATACAGACAGGCGGCGGCGGTCGGACGATTTATTTATAATTTGACCCTAATAATCAGCAATGGCGGCCGCGGCACTGACGGTCAGACACGTGGCGCCTTCTGATGAGCACAGAGGCAGCTACTGCGCTGACCCTCGGCCGCTGAGGGTCGACTCGGCGGGGCAGCGGTCACCGGCTCAGCGCCGGTCCCGAAGGGGAGGAGAGCGCTCACAAGGCTGGACGGCCACATAGGAGTGCGCTATGCACAGAGCAGGATCCGTGTTCAGAGGGGAAGCTCCAAACGTGCAGGCGAGCTCCGGGCGTTGTTTACTAGCCAGTGGTCGTAGCGGCTGCTCAGGTTAACATTCTACCACTACGAAATCGGCCTTATTAGCAGTCATACCGTGTTCGCTGACCACAACACAACATCGCCACTCAGTACCGCGCGGAAAACGTGACGAGGCTCCAGCAAGGCCGCTGGTGCCCCGGGGACGCGCTTTAGTGACTCAGAATAGCGAGACTGACTGGCACAAGCGGCAACTGTGCCAGTGCAAAATGCGAGTCATTAGTGGGAATAAGGAAGCATCACCTAGGAAATGCCGCTACATTCACTTCATGGACTCTAATTAGCGATCGCAAATAAGGTGGATCGGATGATGATAAGCAATAGGCCGTAGGCGAGGAAATACCTTTGATCTATATCATAAATAAAAAAAAACATATAAATAAATCATGGATAAAAACCAGAACTATCAAAAGTTTGTGGCGTGCAATAATAATAAGCCGGTGAGCAAAAATTGATTCCACCAAACTACAAAGTTTGACTTTTGAGAAAACGGCACTCAAGCCTGTCGAAACCAAACAATGCGATAAGCCTGTGTCCAATCCAGCCGAATAACCGGATAGGCAGCTGGGCCAAGAGACCTTCTCACGGCACTTTAATCGGCTCGGAACTGACTAATCCGGCTGATCAGGGTCTGACAGCCACTCGACAACAGCACTCGACGGTGTACGGTGGCGCAGCTCGTACTGTATGGTGGACGTACTGCAGTGGGGCTGCGGAGTTGCAAGAAGTCGTAATCAGAGCGTAGAAGTCGTAAGACCGGCACAACTCTTTGTTTTGAAAATATGGCTTATAAATGACGATTTAGTTAACCGTGCGCTTCAAAGCTTTTATTTTTGTGGGAGTTCTGTCAGCTGATCGAAGTGGCTCTTTACGACCGGCATCTTCTATTCGGAGGTTCCCAACATCGCTTCACTACGGCAAACAGCCGGAAGTGAATGAATGAATGAATGAATGAATGAAGGGATGAATGAAGCGAATCTTTAGTGCCCTGAATGAATCAATGAGTGGGCACCGACCGTGAATTTATGCATCGAAAGCGAAGATGCCCAGCCAATAAGTGGTCGTTCTGCATCACGTCTCAAGCATTCCGAAGAATTATGGTCGTTCTGCCTTTTTTATTGATAAGGTAACTAACTATCGGCGGTAAATACAAAGGTGCGAGGAAAGCATCTAACTCAAACTATCAATGGTAAATGCAAAGGTGCACGGGATGCAGCAAAGTGTACTATCACGAATCACGATCGTGATAAATCGCACTAACATTCAGCTGTAACATGACGAATGATCGGAGTTCAAGTTCTATCCGCTGTCTAGTTATCTTTGTCTGTCCAAAGTTGAGACAATGATGACAGGTCATGATCAGTCGATGTCCCCGTCCTGGTCCGCAGCTGCAAAGACGCTCTCTTACATAACAATAACCGGTTGGCGCGGGTCATTAGGTCTCGGTGAAAGGTAATGCGAGAAAAGATTTGATCACAACTCACAAGAACTCAAATTCAACAACCGTCAACCAACGATATGATTCAGGGTTGTTCTAGCAACAGCTTACAATGTGTTGATATTCTGACTTCTGCACTTAAATGAAAAACCGAATTTCCGAAGACAAGAAATGGCCAAGAATGAAGAACAGTCCAAATCGACTTAGCCGTAGCGTAAAAGAGAGGGTATTCTTATAGCAGGCGTCTCACATGCTGCCACCGGTTTGGGAAAAGAATACCAAAGAGAGTCCCGTAAAAAAGTCGTCTGTGAAAAAGGGCCCCGATATCGATGGGGGGGGGGGGTAGTGTTTTCGATGCTTACCGCCCTCTGGATGGTGCAGTAGTGCTGGTAGCAGAGCATCCTCTGGCGCTGTCCGATGCCGACTCCGCGACAGGTCAGGTGAGGTCGAGAGGCCGCAGCCCTCAGCGTCACCCCCATCAGTCTCCCCAGGGTGTTCATGGCGGTCCAACGGGTCACTCGAGGTCTCAGTCAGAGGTCGACTCGGCGCCGTCCTTCCTCACCGACAACCGGTAACTGAAATGAAGCTGCAATCCGACCGCCCTCCCACAGAACCTCACCGCCCCGCGACTCTGTTTACAATTGCGGAGTCGCGTCGCGCCGCCGCCGCCCGTCCGCAGCTCGCTCTACCGCCGGCGCCACCAGTTCCACTGGAGCTCGGTTGCCACGGCAACAGCCGCCGAGCCACGGCTTGAACTGCTCCACTGAATTTGGTAGAGCTTGGATGGCCTTGGACGCGTGCTCTGTGATTGGTCAGTCGTCCCGGCATGTCCACGTGCTTGCAGACTGTGGATGTTGTGGATAACCAGAAAAAAGTCCCTAACCTCATCCCATGGCTTACAATTTTTCTAATCTGAGCTTCTTTGCCATTTTATTCAACACCAAACTATCAGAACTCGAGCTCTGGGAAGGCGACCGCCTGCGTGGAGGCTGTCCTGTCCTGACACCTAGCGGCCTTATTTTGTACTAACCGTTGCCGGTTTGCGGCCGCCGCAGTTGTGACGAGCGCTGCGCTGCGGAGTCGGACGGCGGAGGGGGCGGTCGATCTGCGCTGTTGGTTCTTGTGTTGAAAGTGCTGTGCTTATAGCCTTTGGAATCATTTGAGACCTTTTTACAAGTCAGGAACTTACGAAGGCCCGCGATGGCTCTCCCTCGTCTGGCCGCGAGGTTGATGTGGTCGCAGACCAGGCGGCTATCTTCTCTGTCGACGTCAGCGGCTCTCCGAGTCCAACGGCCTGTGACTCTGCCACTAGTAAGTCAAAGTGCGACTCGATTTTATGTTTGTTTTCGTTACTGTATCTCATTTAACGGGCTGGTCGGGATTGAGGCAAGTCTGCTCGCGATCAGGCCCGTGACAGTTATTTTTTGTGACCGAATTTTCAGTGAGTTGGAGTAGTTGCGAGGCTGGCCTTGTTATGAATCGATTTATGTCCCTCTGCTATGTGGGATGGTGACTTAATTTTTCTGTTCTCATACAGTCTACGTAATTTCTTCGTCCTAATTCCTCGTTCCAGAACACGATTTTTTTTCCGGTTTCGGCCTGCGGTCCTCGTCAGTCAGCTGTCGGATCAGGGGCGACTTCAGCGATATTAGAGCGGAAGTCATTTATTACTTCACCGTTTTCTCTTTCATTCTCCGTGTGAAAACACTAGTTAAAACGCTGAGGATGTTATTTAGTGATTGTATGATCGTCATAGGCTAGTAAATTGAAGCGCTGTGGCTGTTTTTATTTCGCTGAGCACGCCGCTGATCGTCGTCAGGCCGCCGCCGCCTGGTGTGGCTCGGTTCAAGGTTAGTCGAGCGTTGTCCTGAGAGCTCACGTGGCTCCGACCCGACGACAGTAGCTTTACACAGCACACGCACCGGTGTATCATACTCGCTGCGTCTTCCTTTGGCTGATCAGACAAGCCTCTGGAAAATGGTGTGTAGGAAACCAGAGATATTGTCAGAACAAGATGTTCCAAGAAGCCTATATGTCCTCCCCCCCCCCCCCCCCCCCGAGTGTCGAAGGAAGGGGCTTGAGCCACTTTTCAAAGAGATATATTGCCCCTATAACGCCATGCTTAGCTTGAAGCGCACATATTGTCTAAAATACCTTGGCTTTCTGACCTCGAGCATTGCCCTCTCTGCACCTGTTTCATTATCGCTTTGTCTCTGGGCTCCGTAGCCCCGATTTCCGCTGTCCCTTGTCTGGAAACAAGGAGTACCGAGCACAAAGAGGCTGCACCCCGCACGGACCGGTCGCCGCCGGCGGCACGTGCGCCCGTTTGAACTGGGCGGCCGGGCTCGTCGGCTGCGACGGAGCGTCATCGTCGGCTGCGACGGCGCGCGGGCCGCGGCGACTGCCACGCCGAGCCGGGCGAGTCGCACACGACCACCCGATAGGAGCGGCGCGAATGGCTAGAGAGTCTGGTTCATGATATCAGTGACTGCGAGATTTATGCAAGGCTTAGGTCGAGGCATTCCTTTTGTTGCTGAAAGACGAGAGTCATTCACTCGAGCGGGGGGATATTTTCTGCTTTGGACTGTGGACATAAGCTTTCGTTTCATTTCATATGAATTGTATCGGTGTGATTTGTTATCGATCGTTCACTTTCCCACAGCTGTGTTCTGATAGTACAGCTGACAAAATCAGCTGCTACCGGCACCGGCTGGAGTCTGCGTCGTAAACGCACCAGTTCCTATGTTTTCTGTCCTATCCGCGGACCGCCGTTTTAGTCGTTTTCACGGACATTGTGATGAATCCATTCCTTAGCGTTCAAAATTTACAAACGTTCCGTGTCTTTTAGCTGCTGATGGACAATGGTCGGTCGTCAATATTCCACGCTCACAGTACCAATATCATCGAATGTCCATTGACCAGTGTCGATGAATGCCATTGGGTCCATTGCAAAGCCAATCGAGGCCCGTTTTCAGCCCGAAGACAAGTGACAACGTGCACAGCACCACGTCGCATTACTCGTTTCTGTTGAGAATGTCAATATTGTCGATTGCAACAGAAAGTATTCGACCAGTTTGCCTATCAGAGTCATTCATAGTAATATTCGAACGCTTGCTCTCTAAATCTAAACAAACACCCATTTCTTGTGTTTACCTTGGGACTAAGGAAGAGTGTCGGATGCCATCCTTCACTATCAGAGTTGCAGGCTCAAAGCGGCCCGAAAAAGGGCGCCTCCAAGAGACAATGTTTGGCCTCGCCGCTCCAACACTGCAGGTTTTTTTTTGTCATCGGTCGTGACAAAGCAGGCAGCTGATGAAATTCGCTTTCCGCTCTGTCTTGGTAAGCAGCAGTTGAGTCACTCTGAGGGAGCTTACGTGAGCTACCCTGCGGAAGAAAGGGGAAGGAGAGAGCCGTGAATCCCGGCTGCGTCCTCACGTGTCACGCTGCTGGCGGACGGCGGTCTGGGAAGCCGTGATGTCGCTCTCTGACTTACCTTCACGGAACGGACTAGGTATGTCGGAAAACAAGAATCGAACTCATTGCTGCTGATGCAACGCGGAAGAAGCCTGGGTGACATCGGCAGTGCACTTCTCACCAAAGGCGGATGGAACATGCAGACGGCCGGCTGGCTGCTTATTGAAAACAAATAGTCACGACTTTCAGGGGTATCATTTTGTTATCATCGTGATGCTAGCGTCACGGTCTTTGTCCAGGCCAAGGATGACCGAGGAGAACACATTACGTGACAACACATGGATGCCGCTTTTACTTCCTGTTTTATTACGTGACGCTTATTTTCCCCTTTGGCCCCATTCTAAGAGGGGACTTGAAGGTCATATTTTGCAGTCTGTCCTTGCGTCGTGTTGATTTGGCCTCCGTCGCTGTGCCCTCGTCGTTTCCCCCTGTCCTTCCCGTCACCTTCGTCGGCCCCTGTCTGTGTACCCCCCCCCCCGTCCTCCCCCACGTCGTTCTGCAAGGGGACCGAACAAAGGGCACTGCTGGTATTGATCGCAGGGGCTCTGCACTCACTCTTACTGCTCCAAAGTTCTCTGTAGTTATTCGCAAATCGCTCTATTTCTGGATATGATTATTACAAAAGTGTCTTTATTCAGTGGTCTCATTTGCTCACACAGACTATTTTCACTAGCAAAAGAAGCGTTCCCCGTAACACATTCATTCATTTCGGTCGTGAGCAGCCCGTTCCTTCCTCGTGCGCACGTGGTCTCTGGCCTCTGCAGTTTGGCTCATTGCCCGCTGTCTCCTTTGGGGACAGGCCGGTGCAGTTGCCCATTATCCAATGAGCCGGGTGTCTGTTAATGTGCTCTGCTGGCACCGTGCCCAGCCGCCCCTGCCGAGCACGTGCTGTGAAGGGCAGACACGCACAGACGAATAGCGAACGGACAACGGTCGGGAGGCGAGACAGACGGACAGACGTAGACGGAGGACGAGCGGACGGACGATAGGCGAGACAGACGAGCAAACGGACAGACATTACGGCAGACAAACGTCTAGACGAACGACGATACAGACCCACAGAGGCGCCCTGTCGGGCCAGACGGTCACGTGACCTTCTGTGGCCCCCGGTGGTCTGGGCTCAGTGGTGTCACTGCGCGTGTCACTGTTGGGGTAGGCCGGCCACCGGGCATTGGAGGGGAGACGTATGCGTGCACTGTGCAGGGGGTCCTACGGGCTGGCCTTGGGTGTGTTTCGTGCAGCAGACGCTCTCTGCGGGTGGTCATTTTACGCAGTCTGTTTTGAACGGAAGCATACGCGTGAGGAAAGGGAAGGGGAAGCGAATGGGCTTCTTCTTGGGTCATCTGTACACAAGATGCGAAGCTGCATGTGTTTATTTGTAAATTTTAGTCACTTTGGCTAGTTTTATTAATCGAAACGCTTGCCTTTTTATCATTCGATCCTTTTTGACAAAATCCCTCTTTCCAATGCTTATCGGCTACCATTCCCGTATCAAACTATCTCGCCAAATGAGTATTTTGAGCTTTTATTATTGTCCTCGGCGCCTCCTGCAGCCTACTGTCGACGCTCCACACTGAGTGTGTGGCGAACTGTTCAGTCGTTCTCTGATCGAATACGCGTGCCCTGCCGCTGTGTAGTTGCGTCAGCTGGCCTTGTGAGCCGATGGACGGATGGACGAGAGACCGTGTGTGGCGGAGCGAGGCGAACTGGCGGATCAGCAGTTTAGGTTGGTAGCGATTAAGGCCTTTTTGTCGTAATTGTTGATGAGCCTGTAAGCGTCAGTCCACAGACGTCTTATAGCTGGGTTTATGGCTATGGTTCAAATATTAGCCGATTTGATATTTTGTCAGCATTATTCATGTTTTGGTTTTCTCTGGAAAAAGGACGACCTTCTTTGATTGTGTGAAACCCAGTGCCAGGTCCAGGATGCGAAAATATGGACTTGTGATGAACCTTCAGAGCTTTCAACTACTTCATGCAAGCATATTTATAAAATAAGTACAATTTTAATCCATTGCTAACTTTGGCAAAGCGCCGTCTCCCAACTTAATTCGTTACTGTGGAGTCAGCGTCTCTTTCCGATCGGACTCACGGACGGTCCCATAACCCGTCACTGGGTTTCGTCCCGTTTGTATGTTCAGCGTCGGTCCACACTCGCGTGCTGGAGTCGATGAGCCGACAAGTGTTGTGTACTGTGTAGTCAGCTGGTGTGTGAATGGTAGCGGCTGTGGCGGGTGATGCCTACCGTTTGTACGCTCAAACATGAGGGTCACGATTGACCGGAGTAACGTGGACATATGGACCACGATTGAGAAGTATTTATTTCCCGGTGTCAGAGAGGTCTCCCCGGCCTCTGGCGCCTACCTCTCTGAGGTTTGGTTGGCGAGGGTTGGCCACTTGGACTGCGCCCGGCTGGAGAGGAAGTAGGCCATATCCGCTCTCCTCGGCTGGGAAGGGGAGGGGCGCCTGCCGGCTCCTCTTTCAAAGTCACGCACACGCGTTTCAGATGTTTCCGGGCTGGCTTATGCTTTGATATTTACATTGAAATATCTGCTTGCTCCATGATGCTTCGGCCTTTGGTCCCGGATTACATATAGGAACCAGTAACCACGGATTGGTTCATACTTTCTAGCACCATTTACAGAAGTGTCACTGTTTATCTAGTCACTTGCGGACTTCAGAGGCTCGTCAAGGTCTCTGTGGCATCCGGTGATCACCACGCCATTGACATTGACAGACCAGGCCAATCGACGCCTCCTACCACGCCACGCCATCTTCTAGCTCAGGTGGAAGGCGACACGTCGGTCCCCAGTCGTCCGGCCGTTCTGTCTGTGGACCGCAGGTGTGATGTGTTCCTGCCTCCTCCCCCCTTCCCTCCGCAGACGGACGGAAGAGGTCTGTTCCGCACTGTGCCTATCACACTGACCTTCCGGCCTCCGTCACTGACACAGCTGACCGCTAGTTGGCCCGGTGCCAGGTCCAAGATGCGGAAATAACGGCGTATGTGTTGAGAGAAGAAGGTTTGGGCTTGCGTTGTTGTCAGGGTTGCCATTCTTTGTGACTCGGTTACCTGGTTCAGGCTGCGAATCCAAATGATATCATATCACGCGGTCCCCGTCTTTGCTCGCCAAGTTGGACAAAAACTAGTAAACCGCGAACAGAAACCGTTATCGGTTAGTGACCTGCGCTTATCGTGTGAGACAATGACGTACTCGAATGACAACTGTGGTATGGCTTCCATCGAATAGTAACAGCTTCATTTAGGCAATGCATTTATCTTTCATTTGTTTTACTGAAGGTTGCCCTTGCCCCTCTCAGACGTATCTCGATTTGCTGCTAGATATTCATATACAGACGCCTTTTAAACAGAGTTGTTTCTGTGTTGCGTGCCGGCTGCTATTTTGCGAAGTGAGGCCCGCCTGTGAGGACAAAGCACCTGTTTTAATGCCTCCAGACGATAACAGTCCTTCAATGCCTGACCTGACCGATACTGCGACTGAGGTATTGGCCCTGTATCGGTTTCGAGTTATCTAGCCGACCACCGTGGCCTGTACCTGAGCCAGTCTCCGCCACTGAGCTGCGCCGTACCGCCCCGGCCGCCGCCACCTCCCCATCTCCCACCCGACCCAAAGACTGCCGAGTCGGACGGCGCACGGACGGCCAAATTCGCGTAATGCATGCGAGTTCTTGGCTGGCGACTGCCGCCGGCTGCTTTGAAGCGCGCCCTGATGGGGCCGTAGTGGCCGGTTGGTGCCCGGTTAGCGTCGCTGGAATGCTGCCGATGGGCGACTGTCGTGCGCGCGTCATCGTCGGTCACGTCGGATGACGGCAGGATGACGCTGATGACGGCGCGGTGACGTTGGTGACCGTCGGTAGACCAGTGCGGTTGCACGGGAGTCGTGTGCCGGTGGTAATTTCGGCTCCTGAGAAGCCACAAACCATGAAGAGCCCACTGAGAAGCTTGAGATGTTTGTTCAGTCTGACCTTGCACTTGAGCTAAACTTTACATGAGTAGTTGAGCTATTATGTCTGATATATTGTCGTAGCTCTGGCAGTGACGCCTGAGGTGAATCATCTTACGAGCTTCTGCGTGACCTGGCCTATTATAAATAAGCGAAGTTTGGGATTCTGGGCTGATCTTTGCAGCCACTCTGTCCTTCACATAGCAGCCTAGCCGTTTCCCCAAGCCGCTCAGCTGTTATATCATCCGTCTGGACTGTCTACCTGAGCCGCCTGACGTGTGATGACCGGTGCCGTCAGTGAGCCCACAACCTGAGCCAGGGGCCAGATCAGTTCCCCAGCCGCAGCCCGCAGTTCGCCCTGGGTGGCCAGACGGATCGAGTGCCTGATGAGTTGTACGAGGCTCAGCTGAAACCTGCAATTACATCTGCAATTTGTATTCAGGCGGTGACTGTCTTCAGGGAGATCCCCACCCCTACACTAGCAGACGATGTCACAGAAAATCGGTGTGGTGTTTCTCATTTATGAAATATTATTTATGCCGAGCTTATTGGCAATAATGACCGACGTTAGGGAACGATGGTATCACTGATGGGTTTCGGATTGCTGGTGTTCTGAACTACTTCGATTTCTGTCTCGCTGCTCGGTCGGCTGGTCGCCTGATAGCCCAACTCCGGCCTCCTGTGGGTTTTATTTACCGTGCCGGCCGTGCAGCGGGCGCGCCCACCTCCACCCCGCGGAGGACCGGGCGCCGGCCGGGTGCCGGAAGCACCGCTCACCGCGCCGGTCGGTCGGTGGACCGTCCGTCCTGCCTCACGGAGCGGCTGCGTGCGGCCGCTCCCCGCCGGCCGCCGGCTGTGCACAGTGTGCAGAGGCCGACTGCCGGCCAGTGCGGCTATTTCTGGCAGCGCTGAGGACACGACTGTCCGTTACCCGGCCCGGTGTACCGCGGCGGCCGGACGGGCGGATCACCGGCTGGTGGGGTATTCTGTGAACTGGACTCCATCTGACCTTGAGACGGAGGCGGACGCCTTGTGCCCTACAGACGACCGGGATGAGATCATATGCCGTCCGATCGGGAGTGTCGGATTTAGGAGGGGAGCTGACGGAAAGAATAGCACAGTGATCTATGAGGTAGTCCGTAGTAGGTACTACTAGGACCTCGAGTGCGGGCCTGAGTAGGGTATGACTGAGAATGGTGTGGTCCATGTTATCCATGTGGTGCTTTTGATGGTTGGCAGTTGGTAGTCGCTTTGGTATAGTTTCATTTCTGTTTGCCCGGCCCACTCCTCCATTCATCACATAACGCTATTTCATAGTTTTGTGGCGAGGACTTGGCGTCTATCGGTTGTTCATTGACCGACTGTTTCCCTCTCTCTCTCTCCGCAGGTGTGTGTGGCGCAGCAGCGGCTCCAGTACTCTACCGGCCAGAAGCCGCCGGTGCCGCCCTCCTCCAAACCGCGGCCGTCCTCCTCTTCCTCGTCCTCCTCCTCCAGTGACTCCGACTCCTCAGACTCCGACTCGGACGAGGAGATCGACGGACGCAAGCCGTTCGGAAAGAGGGTGAGTTGGGCTGGACGGGCGCTCTAACTCTTACATTGTAAACTAATGGGGTGTCGACTTACGTGGCTGTAGAACATGGTGAACTGTTGAAGTATTACCTGGCTAATGGTTGTCAGTTGGCGAAATCTTCTTTTGATTTTTTGCAATATTAAAAACTTAACTTTGATATTTCGATAAATCCTGTGCTCAGTTTTTGCATTTTTCTACGCTCTCGTGAGAGCTAAGAATGATAGCTGCTTAAGTTACCATTATCTTGCAATCCAGGCCAAGAGCTGCCTTGTAACTGTCGGTGCTTTGAGCTCGGGTTTGTTTTGCCACAGCAGCCCAAAGCCTGCTTAACCTCAGATTGCACAAGCCTGCCTCACTTTCAGCCTGCCCCACTCCGGAGTTAGTTGTGACTGGTGACGTCAGTGCACGCAGTACTCGCTGGTAGAGGGCATCAGAGCTGATCTCTGATCCCGTGGTATGTGGACGATCCCAGATCAAAGCGCAGCAGCTGAGCTCATTGTGGACCTCCGTTGGGTGGAGTTAGGCCGCTTTCTGACTAACGAGCGAGCCATTGTTCGGCATTGAAAACCGGATCCATGGCTATTTCGGGCACGGCTCGTTTGTTGGGTCTGCTAATGATCAGCAGAACGTTCATGAGCCAAGTTATTCGTGACTGAGTGTTTTGGGCTGTTGACTCTCAGGCGGCTCACAGCCTGAAGGTAACCTTCAGGCCACCCCGTGACGCGGACAGATCGCACAATTGACCCGACCTGACCCGGCTCTCTGTTCTGACCTGACCCGACCCGCCGCAGGGGACGTCGCCGATCTGGCAGAAGAAGATGCGCACCTACCACCGCGTAATGGACGTCAACAAGGACGGCACCGTCAGCTGGGACGACTTCAAGGACATGGCCAGGAAGTTCGCCGAGATCGGACACCTGGACGAACAGCAGCAGCAGGAGTTCATCCAGCAGCTCAAGGTACCCGGTCTCAGTGCCAGATTCGGCGTCATCTTCTTTAACTTTGTGTTACACCGATGCTATAATTCATATAAAGAATGATCAAAAGAAATTAATGTTAAAACCCCGCTCCCTCCCTTCCCAATGCGGCAACCGGACGATAAAAAGGAAAGGACTGAGGCGTTGCCCGCCCTGCCTCTGTCGTTCCACCTGTCTCACGAGCTACGGATGTGTGTGACCCTGATCACCTTTGCTGTGTCAGTATGTCTTGTGGGCTCCGACTGAAACCTTAGTTGGGCGGTATCCCTATATTACTGCCATTGAGACTCCGTCGGTGCGTCGTCACGACTATGCTTGGTGAATCTATCGGACCCCTTGCGTCAGATTACGCTGTGCCGTAGGTTAAGCCCAACCCCACGGCCGCCTTAGCTGCCGAGGAAGCCGGTTTTTGTGCCGTGTACATTTGATCTGCGTCGCGGTGCTGTGCCTCTGCTGAGACAAGGCTGGTCGTCGATCCGCGCTGCCGCTGGCAGTTTTGGCTTGGATACTAGTACGCTTATTCGCAGAGGTCACCGACAGCCTGATGTAACAGCAGTGGTGGATACAGAAGTCTGGTTCTCAAGGGGATCAAAAGTTTGTTATGTGGATCGCGAAATGTATTACAACACATTCCTTATGTTGTGTTTCCAGTCAGATATATTGATGTTGGCTGTATGCGGTTGTTAACATTGTAAGGTGTCAGTTTCTTATTCGAACTCGCATTTTACTTCGGTATTGGTCCTGCTAACCGGTGGTCTAGTGAAATCTTCAGTTGCAGTTGCCAAATGGAACGTCTCGTCATGATGAACGTTTCAACGCAACTGTACCATCATCTCACAACGTCGTCTTATTTACACAGCACATAGCTTGGCATTTTCTCGTCCAGGATCATTAGCGGAGCCAGGATTATGCCTGAACTTCCAGCACTGTTACCGAGTCTCCCGTCAAATGAATGGTCTAGGATTCCGGGCAGCTGCCGAGACCTCTCATGCGCGCGCGTCTGGCGGGCGCGGCTCTTGTTCTGCTCGGCGGTGTCCGGTCGACAGCTCAGAGGTGTTGTTGTTGGCCTGACGATACAACTGCTTTGGTGAGCCGACCCACCCTCGAAGAATAGGCGTGTCCGTGCGCACAGCACCCAGCGACGGGCTGCTCGTGTCGCTCAGAAGTCAGAGGGCGTCTGTAAAGTACGGCGAAAGGTCAGCAGGTGCTCTGGTGGTCAGGTCACTGTCGATAGACCAGCGAGGTAGCTGGACGAGGTGTTCAGGTGGTATCCAAGCTCACCGGTGTTTGTGTTGCGATAGAACATTGACGGGGAGCATGGTTAGCGTCGTGTTTTCCAGTGACCTGCCCTATAAGTGAGATGTTGACCACCGAAGGAGTGGTTTGGCGTGTCAGGAGACCGGTGCTACAAAGTCTGGGCTCAGCCTTGATAACATATTTTCTTCTGCTCGAGTTGAAGCTCTTTTCTAATGGATCAGCTATGGATCAGCTCAACCTCAAAAAGTCTATAGGCTTTTTGTGTAGTAACAGTCAGTGGGTATGAAACTCTGCTGTTCTTAGTTTGACAGTTGAGTCGTTAGTCATGTGGCTGTTCTGTAAGCTTTCCAGCCAGAAATAGCTGTTGTTTTTATTACTTGTGCCATGCCATTACTGGGAAGCCTGCAGCGCGGTAAATGCGATCTATCCAGCAGACGGGTTTAGCGTTGACCACACTGGTCCTGTCTGGTCTGATACCCTGTGCGCCGGCGCGGTCCATGAGGAGCCTGTAACGAAGCCTTTCAAAAGTACCGACATGGGGACTCGGGGAGGGCATAAGTCGCCGACCTCATTACTCAAACTCCGGCGGAGTTCGGACGATTCTAAATATACACAGACGCTCAGCGATGTTACTGGTACCGGTAGTTTTCCTTGCATGGAGCGGGAAGGGAGAGACCTGTTTGGTGCACTTTGTGGCGAAGAGAGAGACCTGTTTGGTGCACTTTGTGGCTACGCTGGTGAAGCTCCAGAGGACAGCTTTCCTTTGAATGGGGAATTATAATTTGTGGTAATTTTTAATTAGAATGCCATGAGCTCCTATCTAAAGCTCTCATCCCGAGCTTTCATTTGAAAGCTTTGTACCCTCTGCCTCTGTTCCGACCGACCTGAGCACCCGGACCGTTCGGGCTCACACCGGCGGCACAGCGCGGCCACTTCCCTCTCCACTGATGAGTGATGTGTGGTGTATGTGAGTAATGTTTGTGTTGGTCGGTGAATCTGTGCCCACCAGCGGTGGCTGACTCCCGAGACTCTCACTCACCGGCGCTGTCTTCGCCGCTCCTCGTAACGGCTCACCGTGTGTTTTCCCACTCTCCTCACGCCGCCTCAAACGTCAGAACTGCTGACGGCTGGTTCATTGACGTGAGAGGCTCTGTGGATCCTTCTTACTTCCCAAATGTCATGGCTAGTGACGTGGAGTGGAGTGACGATAGTTTTCTCGCTCTACTATCCAGCGTTCACGGCGGGGGCGTGAACAGTGAACCCAGTGTCGTCAGTTCACAGTGTCGTCAGTTTCGACTGTGCACTCTGGACATCCTCTTTGCTCACCGTGACTCTTGGCTGAGTTTTCTGGTACTGCTCACCCTTTCACCAACCTGTGACTTCCCACCGACCGGTTCTCCTGACAAGACTCTGTTTGGATAACGGTTTGGCCCTGCAATGTCTGTGTTCCTGGACTCTAGTTCCGCTCGTCTTTGCTCGTATCGTTCAGTGGCCGGTCGTCGGCGGTTCCTCATATGACGCTTTGTTACACCAATGACGTCACATGAGCTGCCGGTGTAGCACTAACGGTCCTGCCTGCCTTCATGCGGCAGGCCGTGCGGTAGGACGCGTCAGCGGACCGCCGCGCTGGTCTTCCTTCTGTCAATGGCTTCTTGTTTTGACCCTGGCTCGGGCGATCGCGTTCTGTCGAAAGCTGTCGACGGGCGGTTAGAGGCTTTCCACAGACGTCTTTCGCAGACCCCTTATTGGTGTTTCTGAAACATTGCCAACACCTGGCTAGGCTACAGTTTTTACAGCTATGGGCTAGAGTAAGCTTTTGACAGTGAACTGTTTCTTTTGTACCATGAAACATTCCGCGAAACTGAATAACGATGCTCACTGAAAACCCTGGTACGATCTTTACTTCCAAGTTGTGTAATGTGTATGATAGGAATAGGGAAATACAAGTCGCCACACTGTGTGTGATGTGTATTGTGTATTATCTCTCCCAACAACGCTTCACATTTTCTGCCCCCAGTACGTATGGGAGAACAACTGGGGCGCCTCGGACGATGCGTACTGCTTCATCGTACCATTTCCTCGTCTTACCTTACCTCTCTGTCTGCCCCCAGTACGTATGGGAGAACAACTGGGGCGCCTCGGACGACCCGTACTGCTTCATCACCGAGGAGGCGCTGCTCACCTCCATGGAGCACGTGGTCAACACCAAGGACCTGGCCAAAAAGACCGACAAGTTCCTCCCCTACCTGTTCAAGGTAGGGACCGGCTCGCCGGGCTGCGGAGGGCTATCAGGGAGATTAAGTGGGGAAGGGACTGTTCGCGGTAGCTTCTCAAGCGTGTAAATTTGCTCATCGATGAAAACGATTGATCATTGATAACTTTCAACGGTCACAGTTTATTCGTCCAATTCAATCCCTTCATTTTGACTGATTGAATGCACAAAATTGCTAAGAACTTTGTACTTTAGTGGTGTATATTGGATAACTTTGCATCACGATCCAATATACCAATCGACTTTCAATCTTAAGTTCATATAGCTTCGTACCACGGTTCAATTTTCCCGTATGATCGAAGTTCCTGTATGAGCTGCCGACTGCCCAGTCGACAGTCGTTAGGCGGCACGAGCTTTACGAAATGCACCGAAATGCTGATGATGCCAATTGCCAATGATCCAAAAATAGATATCCCGGGTAGTGATCACAGCGACTTTCAGCTCAGTTGCCTTGGAGGTATTGCACATGGTTAGGCCAACCATCTACTATACTATTTGTGAAATGAAACTCTGTCTGTAGGTATGTGTTTCTGTCTGTTTGCACCGTGCAGAGGGGTGCTTTGACGCCATGCGCAGGTCAAACGGTGCGGTCGAGGGGGGTGAAATTTTCGCAGGGTGTTGATGACGTCACGGGCACGTGCAGTGGCGTGTTTCGAGACTCATGGGGTGGATGGTTCGCACGTGGCACGCGCTGGAAAAAGGTGCATTTTCTCCAAATTTGCTCGGCTCTCAAGCCTGCTTCAAGGCATCGGCAGCCAGGTTCAATCGCCTTTGACAATAAAATGCATGACGATCGGCGGCGGGTGCCTCTCATTTGCGGATTGGCAAGTTATTTATTTTGATCAGAGGCGAATGGTGGTGTTGATTATCGGTAAACAAAGACAGGTTTCAATACGATCACACAAATGCACCGCGTTTGCCGTAATGCGCCACATTTGTCCACATGCGCTATTTTTGTCGCTGATCGCACAACTTTGTCAAATATGGTCCGATAAGGGTGCAGTTTCTTGGAAGGATGCATGACAAAATGACAGGTACAAATGCGCCACTTTTGTCGCAATGCGCCACATTTGTCACAAGGCGCCATTTCCACCAAATACGATTAAGAATAATGGAATGACACGAGTAGGAGCAGGGTTAGGAACTCTTTTTTAGTTTATTAGTTTATCTGATAGTCTGTGACCTCATATGACCCAGTCATAGTGGTAGGGTTAGTGTTAAGAGTAGTAGTAGGGGTAGTGGTAGGGGTAGTGGTAGGGGTAGTAGTAGGGGTAGTAGTAGGGGTAGTGGTAGGGGTAGTAGTAGGGGTACGGGTAGTGGTAGGGGTAGTGGTAGTGGTAGTGGTAGTGGTAGTGGTAGTGGTAGTGGTAGGGGTAGTGGTAGGGGTAGGGGTAGGGGTAGGGGTAGGGGTAGTGGTAGGGGTAGTGGTAGGGGTAGTGGTAGGTAGTGGTATGGGTAGAATTAGTAGAAGTGTGGCCCAGGCCGATCCAATGTGACTTGGTGCCCTATACGACCTGGCCTGACCGAAGGTGACCTGGCCAGAGCCAGTGTAACCAGGGATGACAAACTTGACCTAACTTGACCCTGTATGACCCAAATTTCATCCAACTAAGCCCTCAGAATACTTATTATGTTCAAAATTTTCCTCTGCACGTTTCCGTCCATATCTCTGCTTCCAGACGACACATCAATTTAACTCAAACACCATTCGAAAGCAAATTGGCTGCTGCCGCATTTTCTGGCTACGCCGCGAAGCAAGTGGCGCAGCCGCTTGTCTATATTACTATTTGAGGAGGGTGCGTCTGTCCGTTACCGAGGTCCCAACTTGGTGGTGCTTTGCGTGGACTACAGGCCAGACCGTTGCACCTAGCCCGGTGAAATTTGCACAACTTATAGATCAAGGATGCGCGACGTGCCTTTGAGGGGTCTCAGCTCGATCGGATTGATAGGGAGCGCGTGGCGCGTGCTCAAAAAGTGCAATTTCGCGTCATAGACTTTACATGTATAAATCGTCGTGCGAAATCGGGCGAAAACGGCTAATTTTGGCCGACACGGGTCCAGTTCCCGTGCAATATCTTGGTGACCAGGGGTCCGACCGGCACGGGGAAAACAGCATCGTGTACAGAATTGAACGGGCTATTGAATGGTGTGCAATGCAGAGGATAGCACGCGCCACGTGCACTGGAGAGGGCACTTTTATTTGAAAAATTGCGGTTTTTGAGGGATTTTGGAATTAATTTTATCTTTAGGTGACCGTTAAATGGAGCGAGTTGAATCAACGCCTATTTGCAAGAGAAAGGTACCGCCTCTCATATACAAATTGTGAAAAGCTGATTGATCCAAATCAAGGTGGTGCAAATCACAGGAGAAAATGGTGTTTGTCAATTTTGTGCCACTTTATTAATCACACGGGGTTTGCTGCATAACCTGATACCTTTGGCAATTGAATATGGTACCATTGGATAGAGATTCAATTCTGTCCAATATTCACTCTTCATGTTTGCATGATGAGCAACAGTATTCTTAAAAATGTAAATGTTCCAAACCATTACATTGTCATTTTTAGCGAAATTCAGCGATGGCCCTCAAAAGACTTCACGCCAGTTTTCGAATCATTCTTAAGTAGAACGCATGATAATACGACACGGGCACCTCGATGCGATGTATCTTTTTTGTTTTATTACAAAATGCTTGGCCGTCGAAAAGCAATCGAACGAAATGGATGCCAACCAAATCGACACAGACCAACCCAATACCCACGGGTCAAAAATAACCCTTCTTCGCGTTGCGGAGCACGCGGGTAACCCTAGTATCTTTCTAGTTGAGGTTTATTTGCCATTGGGTCTACAGTGCAGGGATATTTCTATCTCGCACTCCTCTGAGATGCAGAGATAAGAATTTGTTATCTCTGCATCCCTCTGAGATGCAAAGATAAGGTCTCGAGGGTTCACAACGAAAAATCAAGAGTTCAAGTGATGATGGGTCAATAACCGAACGACATTTTTAATGGTTGTTTATGGATGAAACTTATGAAATAAGAACAAACTACTCTGAATCTATTTTTACATGGATGAATGCATTTAAATATATTATTTCTCAATTAAGAATAAACCTCAACATAGAAAGATATAGGATTCCTCATGGCTCACTCGTGGAAGATCGGATATCTTTTCCTCGCGTGTTACAGAAAAACCTCGCTCCTTCGTCGCTCGGTTTTTCAGTAACCCGCTTGGAAAAGATATCCTTATCTTCCACTCGGAGCCATGAAGAATCCTCTATATCTGAGGACATAACTGATAGAATTCAATCTGTCATTGGGAATATTAAGTTTATTGGTATGCATTTCATGTCGTCCGCCATCTTTTCAAAGCATAAACTCGTTATCTGGTGGGGACAAACATGTAAAGTGCACAGTGCACAGTCTGCAGACTGCAGAGCCGCTGCAGCGTCCGCAAATCTGGCCAAGTCTAGCTTCTGCCGGACTCTTCAACTTCACTTATGGACAGAGACAAAACTAAGCTCCTTTCGAAGGTCATGACCCTCAGGCCAACATCATAGGTCAATATGAAACCGTGGCAGCTTATTGAATTGAGTATTACGAATAGTTAGTTCGTGCATTGCTGCCCCGCCAGAGTTGTGACCTGCTCCCTTGCCCTGCTGCCTTGACCCTGGTTGGTGCAGTGACTTACTATTCTGACCTGCTCGTCCTGGGTTCTGCGCTATGACCTGATAACTCTGATTGACAGGCGGTGGACTACAACGCCAGCGGCGACATTTCCGTGGACGAGTACAAACTGCTCTTCAAGTGCCTCGGTCTCTCGGAGGAGGTATGTGTCTGGGTGTGGGGATGGAACGGCTGGAGATTGACTGGAACGGTCCCAGGGTGGCATACGAGACTAGGGGAGGCTCTCGGATGTGACAGGGGGATGAGGCGTTAGTGGGTTTGCATAATGAGGCCTCCACTCTATCGTTCTTCTATAGGAGAACCGCCCTTCGACGGACTTGTGTGTGTATTGTGGATATCCCTAATCTGCCACGGGTCATGTTTGTTTAAAAAGTATATAAAAAAGTAAATGGTTGTGAATTTTCTGTCATGTAGGTATTTCTTGGCAGATAGTTGGTTTGACTGATTCAACGACCCCCAGACTGTCCGTGTGATAACAACTGAGTGGTGTCAGTGTTACGAGTTGTTCGTTCCGTATTCACCCCGTTTCTCTGCCTGCCAGGACGCAGTCGTGTCGTTCAACTCGATCGACGTCAACGGTGACGGCACCATCACCCTGGACGAGTTCGTGGCGCACGGCAAGGACTTCTTCCTCACCGAGGACGAGGCGCGGCCGTCCAAGTTCTTCTGGGGCCCTCTGGTGGCCTGAGCGGCCGGCCGCCACCTACCTGTGATCGGCCGCAGCTGAGACATGTCGGTCGGGGTCGCTGCCGGCGCCGCGGCCCGCTGTCTGGGACCGCCGGACGCCGCGCGCGGCCCGAGTGGATGCGGTACTCTGCGCTGTGCCGCTGGTGAGTGACGGCGCGGCCGCTCCGCTGTACGCCCGGTTTTGAAATATGTGGCTGTTATGGATGCCGAGTGGTCTAACCCACACAGTGAATATTCCGCCGATGTTTTCTGAACGGTTAGTCGGGGATCCATCCAATTATATGTGGCAAGTTTTGATTTTTGTTCTTTTCGTTATGATCCGGGCATCCGATGATAAGCGATGCCTTCGTCTAACGCTGGCTATTTCGATCGTCTATTTTTCATATCGTATTTCATGACGATGGCCAATCGAGATCCTGGTTGACGGGCTTACGCTTCGAAGACTTTATTTTCCTATACGTTATCTCGTTACCTCGGATCCACAATAAGTCTCGCCCTTCCACATTTACCTCGCTCCAGACAATAGTTTGACGCGTCCTCTCGCAGTCAGTTATCCAATGTCCATCCGCGGATAGGCGTCGTAGCGTAGTGCGCTGTCCTGCCGGGCCGGTTCGATCGCAGGTGCCTTATAACTCGTCGGCAGGGGCTGAGAGAGTGTTCCAGAGATGTGTCTCCTGTACGTGTGTCTGTGTGTGGGTGTGAGTGCTGTCCGGGGCGGGCCGGCGGACGGGGCCTCCGCCGGCGTGTGGTGGGCAGAAGCCGACCGTCGGGGCAGGCCGGGGCCGTGTGTGGGCCTCCGCTGGAGACAAGACGCCCGGACGGCGGCAGTGGGTGTAGAAATATACATACTTTCACAGAATCGGCTGTTTGCTGGACAGGGGCGTCTTAGCTTCTGCAGAACAGGCTTGAGGGAGGGATGGAGATATCACCGAACATCCAAGGCTCTATTCCTCTGATCGGCACTGTTGCGTGTCGGTGGAAGGCGCCCTGGCGTAGTAGCCTCCTCTTTCACTCTGAAATGATAGACGTCTTCCGCCACCACCGAGCCCAAGGTGTCGGCACCTATCTCATCAACCTGTACCGGGACGTCCGGAAAGCCGTACAGGTATTAAGTACACCGTCACCCCTGTTCATCTAATGGAGTCAAGTGGCGACCATGTCCACTGTATGATCCTTAGCAAGAACTCGGCATCGGCGCTACACGGCAGCACGGGGTTGTGCCCTATGCTCGGCTGGCAGACGCAGATCAAGTCTTAATCCGATTTGGCAGCAGCCCAGAGGCCAGAGCTATATATTTCATATTCGAGTGACAATGGTATTGTGTGATTTTTGCCAGCGCTGTGCGGCAGATTACTGGCAGCCACAAAAAAGATCGGCTGCAGTTTCTTTGTAACCAAGTAACGCCAGGAATGTGGCCCATTCAATTGCTTCATGAATCACATGAAAATACTGGCTGCTGTGCACGGTAAACATATTTATCGAAAAAAAAGAAAATAGGTTCAACCCGGTTCAACCGCTCTCCATTCCTTGTCAATCGCTGCCTTTGTTTTGCCAAGCTTCCGTCCGGTTGTACTGAATTTCTATTCGCTTTAAAGTCACTTTGACAAGCTGAGTATCCTACAGGAGGACGGAGACAACAATTCCGCTAATGTGTCATTTACCAGGCCGACCCCTCCCCTCCCCAGCGCTAGGCGTCTATCCTTGTCAGCTCCATTCACCCTCGTCTATAAGGTCACCCCCATTGTGCGCCGCTCGCCTCACACCGCCCCGCGGCGCGGTATGTCCGCATCCTGTGTGTGTATGTCCAGCCATGGTGACCGACCCCTCCCCACCTCCCAACCGGGATCGATGGGGGCGCCGGTGGCCGCCCGACGCACCGACGAGCCGCGGCGCCGGCACAGACGGGACACGCGCGTCGGAGACAGAGACGACGCGTCGGCGACGGCGGGCGGCGCGAGAGGGTCGCAGAGGGAGTGGTCCCAGAGGAGGGATGGCCCGGGGAGGTGCGGTGACGCGCTGATTGGTGGAGAGAGCAAGAGAGAGAGAGAGAGAGAGAGAGAGAGAGAGAGAGAGAGAGAGAGAGAGAGAGAGAGAGAGAGGCGGTCAGCGCGGCTACGTTGAGCGGAGCTGACGTCTGGCTGCTGATTGCCCACTGCTGACTGAGCCGGACGGCGGCGCGGGCGGAGAACCATGGGGTGCGGCCAAAGCACCTCCGCCTCACCTGTGGTCGCTGAACAGAACGGACAAATCTCTGAGGAGAGCGCATCAAAAAAGGTGAGCCCCGCCCCGGCGGTGACCGAGCCGGCTCTGAGGGTTTATCACGCTCAGTAAATCTCGCACTGGAATTGGAACCTGTCCTGCCACACATGATTTTGTTTGTGGCTGGTGAATGATATGACGATTTTATTTTTTTTTTTTTACAATTTTTCTACATTGCCTTGCTTTTGTTGGGTCACACTTTGCATTGAGCTTTGGTGCTGCCCGGCGCGGTGCGATACGGGGCTCTGAGATCACCGGGTGCCGCTCTGGTGTCTGTGCCGCCCTGCACGCCCCTCACGGCCGGCCCTCACGCACCGCGGCGGCACCGGCTCGTTGCAGGTGTACGACGACCGCATCACGCTGCCCAACAACCAGAAGTTCCGCATCACCGTCTCGCCGGCCAGCACCGTCATCGACGACGAGGGCGCCGCGCGGGCCCGATCGGCCGGGGTAAGCGCCGGACCGCTGAGCGAACCGCTGAGCCAGACGCACCCAGCCGCCTGCCGATGCATGAGACGAGTGCGCACTCCGAGCACACATTGGCCGCCTTTTTAGCTACCGACGGATTGTGTGGGTGATAGGGACGCCGATACGAATCAATATCCCCGAGCAGGTAGGATAAGCGATGTGTTGCGTGTGTGATGACCTGTGTGTTTGTGTGTTTGGTGGTGTGCGTGCGCGTATACTCACGCACATATCTGTCCCATTATCCTGGCTAGATAGCAATTACCTTGTCTAATACGTGGGCGCACAGGACTGATGTCGCTATCCGATTAACTCAAATGTATGTACTACACATGTACTAACTGCATATTTTTGCTAGAGTGTAGATAATGAGCGACTAAGTACCACCGCCAACCGTTTCGGGATGGTTAGAGCGTCAGTTTACATATTTTTTTATCACTAATGAAACGGATTATAAGGGTAGATTAGATACTGATAATATTCACCAAGTCCTGAACACACATTTGGGCACTCTATCACCCCGCTTCCCGACTGGGTAGTCGATCCGCTCGAGCGCACATACTAGGCACTAGAGCACAGACGGACCACGGTCCTCACCTGAGCAGGTGGCTCCTTGTATTTTCCGGATGCCACCGGCTCAAAGTTGCTATCATTCCATCAGTATTGTAGACAATCCGTGTGTCGTCGCATGGCTATCAGACGAGAATGATTGTTGCGTTTCCATGGAAACAGGACGAGGACAATTGAGTCGTGTTGGCAACAAGTGAGTCGCGACCCACCGCAATGTTCAGTGACTGCCCACCAGTCATTGTGCGATTATTGCTATGCGTGTGCAGAATGAAGTCAGTCGCTTTGGTATTCTCTGGGTCAATAGAGAGTAATCAGCCGTCAGGTTTTTTATTCGTCGTGTGATATTGAACCACCACATAACAGTATGTTTGTCACAGTTCGATTCCACCTCATTGTATTTGTCACAGGACAAGCATCATTCTACCTTATGGGACGCATATTATTACCAAAGGAGGTTCCAAACATTGCTGTCCAGCTCCGGAATGAGACTGTGGTCGCTGTCGGCTCCCTCGTTTACCCGACCCCGCGTGTGACCCAGTGAGGGGCCGTTCTCATCACCTCTTGCCTGTGCAAAGAGGCACCCAAAGTCAGCGATGACAGGTCAGCGTGGGCATGAGCATTACAGACTGACTGTCCATCTCAAGGCCTCTTGACAGTCAGTCTGTAATGCTCACGCCCCCGCTGACATGTCATTGCTGACTGTGAGTGCCTCTCCGCACAGACGAACCCTCAGGAGATCGTTTTTATTGGTGTTCCCTCACCGATGAAAACTCAGAAAATCGTTTGTGCCATCACAGGCGGGTTCCACTAAATCGCTGACCCCCATTGTCCCTGCCGCAGGTGAATCCTCAGGACGACTGCCAGCAGCGGCCAAAGACCGGCGAGGAGGGCGAGTTTGAACAGCCAGAGGCCGAGTTCGACGGCGGCAACCTCGGACTCAACGTGAGTGGTCGACGCCGAAACTTTTATACCGCGGTCTTTTTTTAGAGCGCAGAGCTGGACAGGATGGGCACTGGTTGGCTTTATTCTGTGGGGGGCACGTCGTAACGTGCTGAGGTAACGGAACTTTTCTAGAATGGAAGGGGCGTTGTGAAAATGCTCTCATTTATTCGCTGAACAATATGATACGTCATAACAAATTGTTTTGTATAGTAAATCAAACGTCATATCGCAAACTCGGTAATTCTGAGCAGCAATTTATGCCTGGAAGTGCTGCTATATACGAAACATTCGAGTGAGGCATGTTTCCACACCGCATAAATGTCCTGCACGTTCCCCGTCTGACCTCTCTCTGGTCGGAATGTGGAGGAGGTGCCCGTCTGACCTGACCTCCCCTCGCTCAGAATGTGGAGGAGGTGCCCGCCTGACCTGACCTCTCTCCCCGCTCGGAATGTGGAGGAGGTGCCCGTCTGACCTGACCTCCCCTCGCTCAGAATGTGGGGGAGGTGCCCGTCTGACCTGACCTCTCTCCCCGCTCAGAATGTGGAGGAGGTGCCGCGCCTGCTGGACTCGCTGCCAGAGGGACAGCTGTACGAGGACGCAGAGTTCCCGGCTGAGGACTCCAGTCTGTACTTCAGCTCCCGCTCCACCGGAGACGAGGTCGTCTGGAAACGACCGCACGTGAGTACCGGCACTCGACAGCGTGCCGGGAACGGGTATGCTGGGTCATCGGAGTGGGATTTGGCCGGAGTAGCTCGGTTCTTGGATTTGGACTGAGAAACTCGGTGTTTGACTCGACTTTACAACTTCAAGCCAGAGGTCTAACGAGACGTTCTTCTTTGGAAACTAATGGGCCATGCAGGAGTTCGAGACTCATACGAACGGACTGCTGTTTTTCATGCTATGCTTTAGACTAGGTACGAATTACCCTCTAGGCCGGCAGTGCCCCAAATAAGCGTCCAGTGCTACTATTAGCGACAGAGCGTGCCGCCGATGGCGCTGTTTACGCTAGCAACTGTG
The DNA here is from genome assembly GCF_019059575.1 of Amphibalanus amphitrite. NCBI lineage: Eukaryota > Metazoa > Arthropoda > Thecostraca > Balanomorpha > Balanidae > Amphibalanus > Amphibalanus amphitrite. The sequence goes on from NW_024881688.1 coordinate 832,064, forward strand.
TGCCGCCTCGTGCCGCCTCACATTGGCACGTTTTCAGTCCGTCTGCTAATAAACGACCGGTGAATGTAGGCCGACCTGTGCCCGTGCAGTTATCGATTTTCACACAGAGTGCACGGCTAAGGTCGGGGGGCCGTCAGGATCACGTGTGTGGGCCGGTACACAGGGTAAATGACCCCAACTGATGGGACTGGGTACATTCTCATTCAGAAGTCAAAAGCTAATGACGAAAAAAATATACTGAACAGAACCTATATGGAAGCCGGTCTTGTGAGTTACCATAATCAATTTAACTTTAAGAACAGTCAAACAGCAACGGTTCTGGTCCGATACCCCTGCTTCCACCACGCACACAATTTCCACATTTCTTCTATCGTCGCTCAGTCGCTGGCCGCTGCCGTTGTCAGGCTCATTTCCAGTGTAGCGGTGGGTGTCGGGCGAGTAAATGCCGACTTTGGCGAGCGACTATTGGCTCTCCCGTCCAATAGGCCAATGCTTGTGCCCAGCTGTATGACTGTAATCCGGCATCAGGCAGAGCTATTGAGCTGACATTCGTTGTGGGTGGTGTTGAGGCCGAGGTGGGATAACTGAAGGTCAGTCACTTAATCTCTGTTTGTGTCAGCAGCCCCGCGCCACTGCGCCCATATCTGTGCCTGGCGCTGGGCTGACCTTTCGGTGCGGCCCGAGCCCCCAGTGAGCTGTCCAACTTCCACCGCTATGGAGCTATCAAAGTTTGCACATTGTTGGGGCTGACGCGCTGAGTGATCATCGATTATTGATCGTGCGCCGTGTGCCGGCACCGCACGAGCCTGTGATCGGTGATCAGTGATCTCTGCGAGCACCTAGCCGGTTCCAGTGCCCCTGATGAAACCCTCCAGTCAGCTTCAGTGCTCACTGAAAGCTCCATCGCCCGACTCGTCCCGGTATTCGTTTCAGGATCTCGCCGGTGACCGACAGCCTCTGACCCTCCCCTGTACCCGTTTCGGTGCTCGCTGGTTACACCCACGCCTCTGACCCGCCCCTGTACCGGTTCCAGGAGTTCCCCTATTACACCCAGCCTCTGACCCGGCCCTGCACCGGTTTCAGGAGCTGGCCGAGAACGCCCAGCTGTTCGTGGAAGGTGTCAGCCGCCGCGATGTGGTACAGGGCGTCCTGGGCGACTGCTGGTTCCTCTCCTCGTGCTGCGCCATCGCCAAGGAGGCCAAACTCATCGAGCGGGTGAGTCCCCGTCGCAGAACTCGGTAACGTGACATAAATAATCGGTTCCTAAGATTGGTAATTTATGGTCCATACGGTACCTCAGCCATAAGCCATTGAACTCAGGGTAATGGGTCCGCTGAGAAGTGGTCTGTGGAAGATGTAGGAGGAGCTGAAATTAGATTGATGGCAATGACCATAATGAGGGAGAATGCGGAAGTCCGGGTTAAAGAGGGTATTCGACAGAGGCAGCTGGCGCGACAGCCGTTTAAAATGAACAGAAAAGAAATGTAAAAGCTATAGGGCAGCTCATGCTAAGTTTTGGTATTAGCCTAAAAACGAGGACGAAAGCATAACAGTGCGTGCGATTCGAACTTCGACCCGTAAGTTGCGCCAAACTATAGGAAGTGTTAGTCATCTTTGTGGCTGTTATCGATTTAACACTTATTTTTGTGTAACGCTGGCGTGTTAAAAAATCCACACCCAGAAACATCTATGATCTAGTGCATTGTTTCAGACAAATGAATAATTAACGATTGAACTGCGCCTGCTTTATGGTTAGCAGCCTTGCGGCGCAGTATAACTTCAGGCATACGCTAGCGTCATCTATGGAGGAGTCCGGTTACGATGCGGCATAGTATGCTTTCAGGCGCTTTCCGTACTGCCATCTATCGGGCGAAGTATCAGCATGCCACAGTCCACTGAGGTGCATGCAAATAGTCGTTCGCTTTAGTCTTCATCATTATTCATGACAGATGAAGACTTTATGAAGATGAAAACTTTAAACCAAAAACTTAGATACATGCTAGTATATCTACCACACCCCGGGAAAGAACAGACCGGTTTTCGCGACCTTGATGCATCCAAAAAGGCCATACAAAAAAATGGAGTGAGCTTACCCATCCGATTTCCCAACAGAAAGAAATATTCGGTAGGACGTTTTTCTTTGCGTTTTTGAAGCTATGGATATAATATATCCATGGATTCTGGATCTGGATCATCAGCTTTACATGTTATGTAAAGCTGATGATCCAGAATCCGTCCTTCTGCCGTGCGCACTGTGTCTGTGACAACAGTTTTGTTTACTGGTCGGATAGCATGACCGCCAGTAATCACGGCGGCAGTCGCGATCAGCCCGCTCCGCCGGCGGTACGGATAGCTGGGCACGCGGCCGGTGTTTGTCGCTGTCGGTACGGAGCGGCCGGCCGCGACCCCGGACCTTTCAGCTGTCCTCCGCGTGCATCATTGATGGCACGGACACAGGATCAGCCGCCCGGTCCGGTATAAAACATTCCTCACTGATACGTAGGTGGATAGATGATTAAAGGAAAGCTGATCGGGCGAATAGTGCTGGAAAACATATTTCGATGAAATTTGCTTTGATGATTGAATGTCAGGGATGGCTAAGAAGAATCAGAATTCAGAGAAGGATTGGAGATAACCAAAGTAGTTTGTTTTTGTGCGAATCAGAGTTCAGTTATCATTATAAGGTCACTAAAGGCGCACCAATTCAGTGCGAGATATTGTCCTGACCTTGCGTTCTAATTAGTCTGGAGAAGAGAAGAGAAGCGAAGTGGTCAATAGCGAATCGCCATCCGATAACATTTGGCGGGTGGAAAAGCTAGCAAACTTCATAACAAACATCCCGTAACTCTCAAACCCTAGCACTAATGCTTTAACCGTCGACGACTTAGTTTTTAATTCATCCATTCCGGTCTTCCTCTCGGCTTCGCTACGGGATATAAGCAACTCGACAATTGTCAACAGAGAGCTGACTAGTGACTCGTGACCTGACCGGACCCCAATGACCCCGCCGGCAGTTGGTTACAATTGACTAGCCGCTGAATTAGACCCTGACCTGACCCTGCCGGCCTTTGGTCCTCTTCTCCAGTTGCTAACCTGACCTGACCACCCTTCTCATGTGGTTCCCCCCAACCAGCCACTGACGTGACCTGACCTGACCTCCTCCTCAGATGCTCCCCCTAACCAGCCGCTGACCTGACCTGACCTCGTTCCTCAGGTGGTTCCGCCTAACCAGCCGTTGAGCGGGGACGGCTACCACGGCTGTGTGCGGTTCAGCTTCTGGCGGTTCGGCGACTGGGTCGACGTCTACATCGACGACCGGCTGCCCACCAAGAACGGTGCCCTCTTCAACGCCAAGTGTGTCGACCCGAACGAGTTCTGGGTGGCACTGCTCGAGAAGGCCTACGCCAAGTGAGTGCAAATTGCAGAGCTCAGCCGGCGATGGCGATTGCTGGGATGGGGGGCGATTGTCGAGATTGGGGACGGGAGACGTCTGCCAGCGGCTGTGGCGATTTGCGGAATCACAACCGAGCCAGAGTAGAGAGGCTGGGTGGTGTGGTGGTCTAGTCAGGGGAGACGGGAGCTTAGCGGTTCACATCTCCAGGATGAGATGAAATCCCGGCGCCGGGCTCTGAAATCAGCAGTGCAATAACGTGGTGCGGTGTGGGGCGATGACATTCGCCGTTTTCCTCAGAAATTCAGGCGTGATGTCGCATGTCAGTGTGCGGGACCACAAAGCAGTGACCTACCTAGAAAAGATAACTGAATACCGCTTGTCGTCAAAGTCCACACGCCGCGGTGCATGGAACTAGATTAATTCAATGGAAGTGATGATACAGTTGCGTAATACGTATGTTTACTATCACTTATTTAACCACAGATGGTTTAAACCAAGATGTTTAAACATTAAACTGCATTCACGGCACATATCACTTGAATTTTTTATTCGTTTTGTAAATGCGAGTCAAGTAACGGGTGCGACGTAATGAGTTTTAGGAGGAGCGATTACGGCCTTGTTCCGTTGACTGTGGCCCCGTCCAACAACCCTTCCCACTCTGTCCAGTGTCCATGTGTCACAATGCATAATTCGAACGAGGCGATGTTATTTGATACCGCCTGGTGTCTGCTGACCCCTTCCCTGCTGACATCACTCCTCTACCCGTGCGTTCAGACTGCACGGGCCGCTGCCACTGTTACTGAACCCCCTCGATCTGACCTCTCCCCTCTGTCCGTTCCTCCGTTCAGACTGCACGGCTCGTACGAGGCGCTGGAGGGCGGCCAGGCGATGGACGCCCTGGTCGACCTGACCGGCGGCCTGGCTGAGCGGTTCGACCTGGCCGAGCACGACCAGAGCTACCTGTTCAGACACCTCTACAAGTCGACCGTGGCCGGCGCCTTCATCACCTGCTCCAGAAAGGTGGGCGGTGGGGTCATCCCAGCCCGTCTGAAGGGGAGAGAGCAGGGCTCACCCTGGCCGTCCGCCGGGGCGGGGGAGGGAAGAGAACTGACCACGACAGCACAGTGCGCAGGGTAGATGTCATTGGAGCCCGCGGCAATATCGATGTGCGTGCCGTGTGGGCGACATAATGGACTTGTGTTCCGTCCTCAGTGCTACAAATGTGATACGGTCAGCCGTTCTGAAGGGGTATGTAACGCGAGTACTGTAGGCACAGCGTTTGTCGTGGAAGATATGTTACCTACGCCCGGTGTGGTACTATTGGCTGATTGAGCGCTGTATTCCGCCAGTCTCGCCTTATTACTACACGTAGCCGCTAGGTGGTCCAGTGGTAATGTCGGTGGATGTAGCCAATAGCCACACAGTTTCAGGTCGCACGCCCATAGCCAATAGTTGCCTACGCCAATAAGCAGATGTAAACATGAATTGCGTTCCAAGTAGCCGGTTATGAAGGGTTTCACCTGTACGCCTGGAATTATTGGGTACCGGACTTTGGCAGCGTATAATATCCTGAATGCATGTCACGTAATGATATGGAGTAAAAACTACATTGCTACCGGATTTTCGTCGGATAGGATAGTACCTGAAACTTCGTCTGTTGATAATGACAAATTGACGGATCGATATTATAAATATTGAATGTAACTCATACTGGAGTGTCACCGTCTTGACAGGAATGAATTGCCACACAGCGCTATCGTTTCTGCAAACACCGTGGCTCGTTTGCAAATGTCACTCTTCGGACTCCATATTTCATTATAGACATCATTCCCAAATGACGGTCGAAATTCCACCGAGTGTTGGTTCCAGAATAGCGGCCGGTGCAGGGTTCCTGCCCGGCTTCAACAACCCACCCTCTTTGAGCCCTGTCAGGCAAAGTTGCGGTATGTGCACGCATGGGGAGCTAGGTGCCCTTATTATCGCCATTGACGTAGCTAGATGCGTCAGCAAATCGTGTATTTCTTGGTAGCTCGATCGATCGAACGGAGGCACACTTGTGTAGCTACACAGCAGCCAGCGAGGCTGAAACTGTCGCCTGTAATGAGTAGCGCGTATCATGTACAGACGGCGCATAAGTAATGATACTGATTTTCTGCGTCACAGTCGGTTTGCAGAGCTGAACAGGGGCCGTGAAGGGGGATAGTGTGACGGGGTCTGCTCATTAGATGCCACTCCATAAAATCCATAGAACTCGACTCCATACAGCCGACTACGACTTCATTGTACTGTTCATACGCCTTATTCCATCGCTTCGAGGCCGTGGCCCATGAGTGGAATCTATAGTCAATGGAGTCAAAAGAGTCGGCAGAGTTCGTACTCTCCCTCTCACCCCACCCCTTCTGTTCCTGCAGGGCGACTGGCGGGAGGCGAACAAGGCTGACGAGCTGGGTCTGGTGCAGGGCCACGCGTACACGGTCACCGGCCTGGCGCGGCCCCAACACCAGACGCTGGGCCGGCCGCGCCTGTGCGCATCAGAAACCCGTGGCCGATCACGTGGAGTGGAACGGAGCCTGGTCAGACAGGTGAGAATGGAGGGAGGGAGAGAGAGAGAAAGAGAGAGAGAGAAGAGAGAGAGGAGAGAGAGAGAGAGAGAGAGAGAGAGAGAGAGAGAGAGAGATAGAGAGAGAGAGAGAAGAGAGAGAGAGAGAGAGAGAGAGAGAGAGAGAGAGAGAGAGAGAGGAGAGGAGGAGAGAGAGAGAGATAGAGAGAGAAGAGAGAGGAGAGAGAGAGAGAGAGAGAGAGAGAGAGAGAGAGAGAGAGAGAGAGAGAGAGAGAGAGAGAGAGAGAGGAGAGAGAGAGAGA